>NW_019396254.1:0-230629 GCF_000591075.1 Eurytemora carolleeae | reverse complement strand
TGGGGGGGGAAGACAAACTACATAGAGTAATAAAAGGGCGAATTCTAGCTCAATCTGTACAACACAGTAGCAAAGGCAGTATACACTAAGTCCACCGGAATATGCATGGTTTTTAGCGTTACAATATTTCTTTTATTGTGCTTTCTAGATTTTTTAAAAGTATTTTTTAACTTCGAATTTTCTATATGCAAATTATTTTCATACATTCTTGCATAAAGCATAATTTAAAATAAAAAATATTAATTCTTTCAAACTTTATAATTTCAATAATAATTAAGAAAGATGGAGTTTGAGTACTCTACAAGAAGCACGAAAATTGCATGCACTGTACAGCTTGTATTGACCCATTTCAATAAGTTGTAAGAGCTACTGGCGAAATTATTTGTTAAAACACATTAAATATGCATTAAATTGCTCAAATGTCGGTTTGAAGAGGATGGGTTTTCTCTGTAAATCAAAACTAGTAATCCTCGAAATAATAATATAAAATACGGGAGAAAAACGAGAAACCTAGAGAAATCTAGTAATACTGCAACCTGCATCTGAGAAGCAAGTCCTCATATTTATAAATTATTATTTCTAAAGTTTTCATATTCCACTTTTATGACTCTAAAACTTCATATCCCGGCCTTAAATTTCCTAAAGTACGTTTTCATCTAATTCAATTTTTAAAGCTTTTATTACTACCTGAATCAAATTAAATGTGTTTCGTTATTTGTCAAGAATTTTCAGATAGTTTGAGTAAACAACAAACAATGGGGTCCAAGGCCCTTCCACTGGCCCTTAATCGGCCCAGTGAGGAGAAGATGAAGATGTTGGAAGCCAGACCATATCAGGTACAGGGTTTCCATATTTTGTACATGTATCTCATATATAACACATAAATGGTTACAATAGGTCATTTGGCTGCAGCGCCCGACCCCCTAGCCTGTCCTAGCCGCAGCGCTCGACCCAGAAATTGTCTTAAACTAACCTTAACCTAAAATAATAAAAAGTAAATAATAATTTTGCTGAAATCATGTACAAAATTGATAGGAGGGGGGTGGGTCCAAAAATCGTTGTGTCCTGTGTTTTTTAAGGGGGTCCAGCGCGTCCTGGGTCTCCTCCAGTGTGTCCTGGGTCTCCAGTGAGTCCTGGGTCTCATCCAGTGTGTCTTGGGTCTCCAGCGCGTTCTGGGTCTCATCCAGTGTGTCCTGGGTCTCACGGAAATTTAAAGATATTATGCTAAAACCCAACAAGCTGGGTGTTGTCCAAAAATCGTTTTATAGGAAATTACCAACAAAATAATTCAACTTACAATAATCCAATACATGAAGAAAAAGAACAATAATCCAAGTCGAGGGATTTTAAGAATGTGGTCTGATAAAAAGAAATATTGATTGTATTATTAATCTATAAATTGATAAGACTTCAGATTTATGATGATTTACGATTTACAATGTTTGATTTTTGATTTGAGTTATGATTTGTGATTTATGATGTACAATTGATTGATTGATTGATTACTATTTTTTGATTGATTGATTACTATTTTTTGATTGATTGATTACTTTTTTGATTGATTGATTGGTTGATTACTATTTTTTAATTGATGGATACAATTTCGTTTAGCTGGAACTTCTTGAGTTGGCGAAGAAAAAGAATATTATTGTGTATCTTGGAACCGGTTCAGGGAAAACATTCATTGCGGTCATGCTGATCCAGGTAGGCGACAGTGTGTTGACAGTGATCCAGGTAGGCGACAGTGTGTTGACAGTGATCCAGGTAGGCGACAGTGTGTTGACAGTGATTCAGGCAGGCGACAGTGTGTTGACAGTGTGTTGACAGTGATCCAGGTAGGCGACAGTGTGTTGACAGTGATCCAGGTAGGCGACAGTGTGTTGACAGTGATTCAGGTAGGCGACAGTGTGTTGACAGTGATTCAGGTAGGCGACAGTGTGTTGACAGTGATTCAGGTAGGCGTCAGTCTGTTGACAGTGATCCAGGTAGGCGACAGTGTGTCCTTTTTCATTTTCCCCTTTCAGGGCTTTGTTTTTAATTTGAATATTTAAATAATCTCCACTTAAGATTTGTTTATCAGCCCTCCCTTCCATATTTTATATATCAACTAGCCCATCAATTAAAGAGGAACCTGTCTGATTCACAACTATACCCTTCAATCTTTATCTAGTGGAGGATATCTACATTTGTTTAGCTTGGTGGTTAGTAATTTCCTGAAAGTTTCTGTACGTCTGAAATTTAATCAATTTTATCAAGAGAAAAATAGCTATGTTGTTTATTTAAAAATTATTATCGTTTTTTTCTTTGATTTTTTTTAAAAATTATGAAATATAGTAAAAAGAAATTCTCGTAAGAAAAAACAACAAAAGTTAAAATTTTTACAGAAAGTGAATCCTTTGTATGCAATGATTTGATAAAGCTTTTTGGGTATCCTTGTGAAGCAGACATTCCACTTTATATATTGTACAGGTCATGTACAAATCCTTAAACCAATGAATGTATAGGTCCTTTAACCACTGTATGTACAGGTTCTTTAACCACTGAATGTACATTGTACAGGTCTTTTAACCACTATATGTAACAGGTCCTTCAACCATTTATGTACAGGTCCTTTAACCACTGTATGTACAGGTCTTTTAACCACTGTATGTACAGGTCCTTTAACCACTGTATGTACAGGTCCTTTAACCACTGTATGTACATGTCCTTTAACCACTGTATGTACAGGTCCTTAAACCACTGTATGTACAGGTCCTTAAACCACTGTATGTACAGGTCCTTGAACCACAATATATACAGGTCCTTTAACCACTGTATGTACAGGTCCTTTAACCACTGTATGTACAGGTCCTTTAACCACTGTATGTACAGGTCCTTAAACCACTGTATGTACAGGTCCTTAAACCACTGTATGTACAGGTCCTTTAACCACAGTATGTACAGGTCCTTTAATCACTGTATGTACACCGTACAATGTGTTTGTTAAGCATCTGCGAGGTGAGCTGGGTAAACTGGAGAAGGGAAGGATCCAAGGAGGAAAGAAGGCAATATTTCTTGTCAGCTCAGGTAGCATTTCAAGGGTATATTTTTTCTTCAAAATAATCCCCCCCCCCTCGGAGATCATTTCCCCCTCGGACAGGGGGTATACAATATAAATGTATTTGGCAGTTTGGGAACATTAAAAGGCAAGCTTTTTCACTTTTGTCGAAACTTATTACTCAAAATTATAGTTATTTCCACTAAAAATCATTTGTTATTTGGATAATAAAGCCAGATATCTGGGAAACAGATATCCAGGGGTGTATATAATATATCCATTTTTTATTCATTCCCCCTCCCCCTCAAATTTTTTTTGATTCTTCCCCAAATTCAAAAAGTTTTTTTATATTTATATTGCAGTGCATAATAATCTTAAAAACCATAAATGGAAATTTTTCTGAACTTTTAGTATGGTGGCAAAGTAAAAAAAGTTGGAATTGACTATTTGTCAGTCAGGGAGTATATTGTTTCTTGGAATTCATTATCCATCAATTCCCCCTTCCCTTTTCCTTCCCTTTTTCTTCCCTTCTCTCCTATGGGTCTTTGCTTCTTCTCCCCCCCCCCCCAGGGGGGAAATAATTTTTTACACCCCTGCAAATTTCCCCCCCCCCCAACCCCTGTAAGAATTATATTTTACTTGAAATATATGTCCAAGATATAATTACAAATATTACAAAATACTCAGAAGGAGGTTAATTTAGGGTACCGTTATAAATCGTACATTCATTTCCTTTAATTTAAGTCTTTGAAAAAATTCTTTGTTTAATTCGATTAAAAAAAAATTGCCAGCCAGACGTTATGAGGACATAATAAAGCTGGTGGACTGCTTTTGTAGCCGCTTCACACTGGACTACACTGTTGTAGTTAACGGTGACAAGAAGTAGGGACAGAGAATAGATGTAATACCAATTTAGTGACCAATTTCGAAGAGCCAGCCTAAATTTGTCTTATGTCTTGTTTTGCTTTTTTTGTAGTTGCTCTGGTAGAGCAGCAGGCCAGGGAAATCAGGAATACGACAGGGTTGCAGGTGAATTTATTTATCTATCTCTCTCTATATATATATATAAATATATATATATACATTAAGATTTACTTTTACTTGTCTGTCTGTCTGTTTGTGTCCAAATCGGGACCAAATTATGTGTGGAACGTCACATGACCCCAGGAAAAGTTTATGGGTGATTAAAATTTCAAAAATTAGATTCAATTTTTGATTTTCATCAAAATCCACAAATTTTTCTTTTAAAATCCGCGAAATTTTTTGTTTGTTATTGTTTATAACATCAAAGAGAAAATGTTCACAATTTAAATAGAATATGGGCGCGCTGAATTCCTAGTACCAGTGCATAGGATCCATTTAGTTTTGATGCGGATCCGGATCCGCACTGGAAAAAAATGGATCCGGATCCAGTTTATTTCTTTAAGATTTATTGAATTCTTTTAACAAAAAATAATTTTCATTTTTTTGTTTTATTTTTTTGCGCTTATTTGTATCCGAAAACTTAATGAACCATTCAGAAATGAGGAAATTTTTATAATCTCTTTTTTTTTCAAAAGTTCAGAGTTAGGTTTAAGGAGTAAAAAAGTTTTTTTTTGCAATTTTTGGTTGATACAGGGTGGCCAAAATGTACGGATTGTACGGATTGATTTTTTTTGTACCCTAAAATTGTACGGATTGTACGGATTGCACGGATTGTACGGATTTGTTTTCAAATTGTACGGATTGTACGGATTTTATCCTGGAAAATACACCGTTTTTTTTTAAATTTTCACTCATTTCAGCAAATTTTTCATGAAAATAAAAAAAAAATTATCGTCAAAATGAAGTTAGTTTAACTTATTTTCTGCATTCTAAATAATATTAGATTGATTAAGGTTTCAGTTGACAATCAAAATTCATTCATAATTTTCGAGATATGTCCAAGAAGTGTTTATTTGAGAATATTATTGTACGGATTGTACGGATTGTTTTTCGAAAATTGTACGGATTGTACGGATTTCTTCTGAAAATGTACGGATTTTTGTACGGATGGGTTCAAAAAAGTTTTGGCCACCCTGTAATGATATTTTACCCCTTGGATCCGGATCCTAAGCAACTGTATAAATTGTGTAACACAGTGATCTAAAGGTTGCTAGTTATCGCAATAATATGAAATTTTGTGAATTTGTGATCTTCCATGCAAAGATGGAAATGCCCGATCTGAAAGCTTTGTCTGATCAAGTATGAAATAGTTATCAATGTTTTTGTTTGTAGTTTCTTTGCAAAAGTGACTTACGCATTTCTTGCTTGTACCGTTGTTAATCGGGCATCTTTGCATATTGGGTCACTTGACACTACGCTCACAGTTTTTTTACATTTTTTTAGGTTGGTACCTACTGTGGATCTGATGGAGTTGATGACTGGGAGGAATCTAAATGGATGGACGAATTCTCAAAGTAAATTAATAAAATGATATTTACACGTTACAGGGGTATTTATTTTTCTGAAAAATGTCCCCCCAATTTTCACGATTTTAAGTGAGTGTTCTCGGAAAATGAAAAGGAATATAGGCTTACGGCGAATAATAACCGCTTTTGATCGAGCTACTAATCTTACTTTTAGCTGTTGCGTCTATAAGGAGAAAATTGTTAAAAAACGACTCATGCTGATACAAATTGAGAAAATTGCAACATTCAACTCGGATCGTAAAAAAATCAATTTAATTCCAAAGAAATCATATAGATATTACCACCAATAATCATCGATCATTTTTTGACGCATTCGTTAATAGTTGATATTTCATAATTTTTTATGGTATGATAGTTCTTTTTATAAACATTTATTCCTGGTTCGAGGATTTTCGATCATGATGAGACATTTTCCTAGTTTCCAAGAATGTTCGAAAATCCAGCGCAAGTGAAATATTATTTTTAAAAATCAGAAATATTATGAAATATTAACTAGATACGAAGGCGTCGCAAAATAATTGATGACTTTTGTTTTTAATGTCTGAATGATTTCGAAAATCATTTATTTCTCTGCGGAAGCAAAGTATGTTTGAAAAAATATGTCAGTTGTAAATCGTCGAAAAATGAATGATTTTTTTTGGGAAAATAAATAAACTGTTAGATAAAAGGTTTTAAAAAGGGGATTTTGATGTCCAGCTTTTCACCCCCCCCCCACCCTCTTACGTCTTCTAAAATATACATCCCTATAAATATAGAGGCGTTATTGAGCTCTTTTGTTTATTTATATTGTTAAGGTATCAGGTGCTGGTGTTTGTCCACGAGGTTTTCAGATCAGTTCTTAGGTGATCTCATTTTTTTAATCAATTGAATAAATTCTATATATATATATATAATTATCTTCTTCCATAATCCATAGAATACAATACATTATACATAAATGTCATAATCCATAGGATACAATACATTATACATAAATGTCATAATCCATAGGAATATACATAATTAATAATCTAGCACTTAAAGTTTTCCATTCTTTTATCCATAAGCATCTTTCTGCAAGCCTTTATTTTGAAATAAGATAAAGAAAAAAATATTTTCATTGATTTCCAAAAATTTCGAAAATTCAAAAATTTTGTTTTAAGTTTACGTTTTATTTGTGACCACTGGCTTTATAACCATAAAAAAATTGGGCCTGATCGGCGCGGACAATTCATTTTATACAAATCCTTTTTCTCTCAGGTTTTTTTAACAAAAACTCTTTAAATTACTAAATAATTGTTTTTTAATTCTAGTTGCAAATTCCTACAGTTCCGAGACCTGGCCCTGCTAGTGCTTGACGAGTGTCACCATGCAGTGAAAAACCATCCCTACAGTGTCATCATGAACATGTATAACGAGAAAAAGTCTGAAGGAAGTCCGGTCCCAAAGGTAGCCTTCAATAATTTAATCAAGTACTATTTCTTATTTCTTATGTTCGCTATAACTAGTGGATTTGGATTTTGGATTTGTACTGAAAAAAACCGGATCCAGGTCATGCACATGTCTTTAAGTTCTAATGATATTTTTAAAACAAAAAAAAATAACGTTTTAAAATTATTTTTCTCATTTTTTTTTGCTTACTTTTATGCTAAAACTCGATGAACCATTAAGTTTTGTGGTTCAAAATTTTAAGGTTTTCGGGTGGCTCTAAAAAAATATTATGCGGCCTGCTAACTTTATAAATAATTAAATCCACCATAAGTTTGTTTCTCTCGCTAAACGAAGCTAACGTACTTTCCGTGAGAGAAAAGAAAAGTGTAAGTTCTGAATTTTTTTGTAAGCAAAGAAATGAAAGAAATCTTGGATTTTATAAAATAGGATCAAAAAGGGATCTAAAAAGTGGTCCTTAAAGGGATCTAAAGGGGAATCTGAGAAGGGATCTAAAAAGTGGTCTTAAAGGGATCTAGAAAGGGATCTAAAAAGTTATCTAAAACGTTATCTAAAAAGTGATCATAATAGGGATAATGAAAAAATGATAGACAAGGATCAAATATTATCCATAGATCTTTTTTTTGCGATAAAAAAAATATCTTAGTAGTGGGAATATATTTGACACGGTTGAGTTTAAAAGAAAACTAATTTGTTGTATAACAATGAAGGACCAATCATCTTGGCTGAGATATCAAAACTTTTTCTTCGCGGAAAACCCAATTAATCTTTTATTTGTTTTAAATTAATACATAATATGAGAAAGGTTTAACATGTGCTGCGAGCAGGAAGAGGGAGGGGGTGCAGAGGCGCCATGATCCCCGCAAAAATGATCTCCGAACCTCAGGATTTGCAGAATTACCTCCCGGCCCCGCAAAACTGGTCTCCCAGCCTCATTTTTGTTAAGCCAATAAATTTAAACAAAAAATAAAAACAACAAGCGGAGACCAAAATGCGGGGCGTGGAGACAGAATGGCGGAAGGCTTGGTGACGTCACTGAGGCTGGGAGACCAGTTTTGCGGGGCCTGGAGGTAATTCTGCAAATCCTGAGGTTCGGAGATCATTTTTGCGGGGATCATCGCGCCTCTGCACCCCCTCCCTAGCAGGAAAAGAGTTTTAAGGGATTGTAAAGCATAATTTCAAGTAATCCTCCATGCAAAGGTGGCAATGCCCGATTAGCAACGGTACCCTTAAAATTTACCTCAATATGATAAAAAAATTGGAAGAAACCACTTTTTGTTTTACTTAAAAAGTGATTATTTCTGTGAGTGCAACGAATGCATGAATTTTTAATTCATTCTTTATTAGACAAAGCTTTGAAAGGTATCGTTGTAAATCGGGCATTGCTATCTTCGCATGGAGGGTTACTTGAAACTACACTTACAGTTTCTTTAAACCATTTCGTCCATTCAAAAGTTCTAAACTCTGCCTTCTGTCTAACTTCAGTAAACTAGGTGTTGGGATTAACAGCATGCGTTGTCGTGGAGACGTGTAATGTGGAACAATTCAGGTAAAGAGTTTGAAATTCAGGGTTTCGTACAAAATATAGGGTTTCGTATGAAATTCAGGGTTTTGTATGAAATTCAGGGTTTTGTACGAAATTCAGGGTTTCGTATGAAATTCAGGGTTTCGTATTAAATTCAGGGTTTCATAAGAAATTCAGGGTTTCGTATGAAATTCAGGGTTTCGTATTAGATTCAGGGTTTCATATGAAATTCAGGGTTTCATATGAAATTCAGGGTTTCATATGAAATTCAGGGTTTCGTAAGAAATTCAGGGTTTCATAGAAAATTCAGGGTTTCGTATTAAATTCAGGGTTTTGTATGAAATTCAGGGTTCATACGAAATTCAGGGTTTCGTATAAAACTCAGGGTTTCGTTTGAAACTCAGGGTTTTATTTGAAATTCAGGGTTTCCTATGAAATTCAGGGTTTCGTATGAAATTCAGGGTTTCGTATGAAATTCAGGGTTTGGTATGAAATTCAGGGGTTCGTATGAAATTCAGGATTTCGTATGAAATTCAGGGTTCCGTATGAAATTCAGGGTTTGATATAAAATTCAGGTTTTTTTACGAAACTCAGGGTTTTGCATGAAATTCAGGGTTTCGTATGAAATTCAACTCAGGGTTTTGTATGAAATTCAGGGTTTGATATGAAATTCAGGGTTTCGTATAAAATTATCGGGACTCTGTCCTTTTTTAAGGGAAATACAGCAGGGATTAAACTTTAAGAATCATCTGGATGAACATTCTTCAATGTTCACTCATTACACTCAAAAATGCTACTTATTAGCATTTAGACACAACAAATTTGCCACAAATAGCTAGTATTTAAAAGTAAAAATCTGACACAAATAGCACTTTATTCCATAAAATCTGCCACTTATTGAAGTCTTATTCTTCCCTCAAAAGCTCTACATGAACCCCTGCAGTAAATTTTTTGCACTTTTAATAAGATTATTAACTACAAAGTTTGAAATTTTAGGTATCATTACAGGGGACATTAGAACACTCGGCCCATTTCTAACACTGAGTGTATGAACTAATGTCCCCTGCATTAAAGTTGTAACACCTCCAGATTAAATACAAAATTAAATAACTCTAATACTCTACTGAGTTATTCCTTTTAAATTAAAAAGAAAATTTTTATGATCAAAAGTCTTAAAATCTCATTTGATAATTTAAAAAAAAATTAAATTAAAAGTAAAAATTTTGCAAACATGTAACGTCGTAACATATATTAAAATTGAAATATCTTTTATATGTAATTCCAACTAGAAAATTATTTTGTATGCCTTGTTCATAATTTGAATAAATATCTACATTTAAAAAATGTAAAGGGACTGTAAGCATAATTTTAAGTGACGACCGTTGCTAAGATGGCAATGTCCGATTAACTATGGTACCCTTAAAGCTTTGTCTGATCAAGTATGAATTTTATGTATATGAATGTTTAAAATGTTTGAAAACTGATTATTTTCAAATTCGATGTCTCTGCAAAAGTGACAGTGCATTTCTGCCGCAGGAAAACATTCAAGAATTTTCAGAATTGAACACTTTAAACCCTGTCAAAATCAACATTACTTACCAGATTAATGTTACCAGGGTACCGTTGTAAATTGTGCATGTCCCTTATAGAATGGAGGGTCAAATGAAATTACGCTATCAGTCCCTTAAATGTCGTGAAAAAAAGTTGAATTTTTTATTTTCAGAAAGCAGAAATTTCGTCTTGAGGAAAAGATGGACTGCAAGGTAGAAATTGAAATTTTTTTAAATCAATATTTTATAGTTTGGTAGTTTCTATCATATCTTCGCCCGAGCCTCATTCTCCTTATTTACTCGTCCGAGCCACATCTGAATATTATCTTTTCCATGCGTCGAATGGTTAAATGTCATTAACCTTTCCAATAAATCTGATTACTTCAAGGCACAAATGAAATATTTAATTTTTATTAATTAAATAAAAATGAATTTGATTGAGTTTAAAGTTCAATTATAAATGTTTTAATGCATATATTTAGATATTTTCTAATATAAAATGTCGCCGATCATTCCGAGTTGAGAACAAAATCAAGAATTATCAAAGATAAATTTGTTTAGTCCACTGTATATCTATTATTAATTATATGTAAATGTACATTATAAATATATCTTCGTCCGAGCCACAATCTTCATGTTTTCTAGTCTAAGCCACCTTGCAACAAAATCTGTTTCAAGCGTCGAAATATTTAAGTTTATGACTCTTTTTAAAAAATCTCGGTAATTTAGGGCATAAATGAAATATTGAATATTCCTTAATAGAATAAAAAAGCTTCAATTAAGTTATAAATTGAGGTTTTTGATTTTTGTTTAAAAGAGCTTAGAAATTCGATACTTGACCAGAAGAACATCGCAAGGATGTCCTTTTGGAGGTGGCTTGGATGACTAAATAAGGATGTTAAGAAGAATTGTTGTGGTTGGCCTTTCAGCCCTTAATTGAGTACTTTGATGACAACATGTGTTCCAGGTGGCGACGACAGAAGATTTGAAGAGTATTCTGCAGTTTGTTACAGCTCCTGAGGAATCTTTTGAATTCTATTCCCTTGGAGTGCAAAGGTAGGATATATTCTTGTAGGAGTTCCAGAGGAATCCTTTGAATATTATTTCCTTGGAGTACAAAGGTAAGATATACCCTTGGAATACAAAGGTAGGGTGTGTATTCATGTAACTTCTTCAGAGGAATCCATTGAATGCAATTTCCTTTGATTATTAAGGTAGGATATTGTCCTGTAACAGCTCCAAAGCAATCCTTTGAATACTATTTCCTTGGAGTACAAAGGTCAGATATATACCCTTTTGGGGTACAAAGGTAGAGTGTATATTCCAGAGGAATCCTGTGAATAATATTCTCTTGGAGTGCAAAGGAAGGATGAGTGTATTCTTGTAACAGTTTTAGAGGAATCCTTTGAAAACTATTCCCTTGGAGTACAAAGGTAGGATATATTCTTGTAACTACTCCTTAGGAATTCTTTATACACCATTCCCTTGGGGTACAAAGGAAGGTTCTATTCTTGTAACTGGTCCAGAGAAATTCTTAGAATACTATTTCCTTGGAATTCAAAGGTAGGATATATACTTGTAACTGCTCCAGAGAAATCTTTTGAATACTATACTTTTAGAGTACAATTATAGTATTTATTCTTGTAACAGCTCCAGAGGAATCTTGAATTCTATTCCCTGGGAGTACAAAGGAAGGATATATTTTTGTAACAGAGGAATCCTTTGAAAACTATTCCCTTGGAGTACAAAGGTAGGATATATTCTCGCAACAGCTTCAGAGGAATCCTTTGAATACTATTCCCTTGGAGTACAAAGGTAGGATATATTCTTGTAACAGCTCCAGAGGAATCCTTTGAATACTATTCCCTTGGAGTACAAAGGTAGGATATATTCTTGTAACAGCTCCTGAAGAATCCTTTGTATACTTCCCTTGAGTACAAAGCTTAAGGTTTGGAGAATGTATGGGGTGTCTAAAAAAAACGCGGAATAAGGGTCTAAAGACTTGTTTTTAATCAAGATTAAGACCATTTTAAAAATCAACGTACAATTTCCGATTAAATGAGACCAATTTAAGGCATGTAGATCTAAAAATAACAATTTTATAGACTTCTAAAAATACCTAATGGAGAGATTAAATTTGGTACAAATAAGATAATATCCGTTTGCACAGTTTTGTATAAGGGTCTACAGATTAGCTTGTAATCAGATTTTCAAGAGTAGATCCATTTTTTAAATCTACGTACAATTTCCGTTTCAATGAGCTCATTTTAAAGCTTCTAGATCCAAAGATAACAATTTTCTAGGCTCCTAAAGTTTCCAACTGGAGCAAAGTAATAAGTAAAAGATGATCTCAGGTTGCACAATTTTGTATTCAATGTTGGTTACAGGTTTATTACAGTACAATCTTCATTTTTAGATCTACAAGACTTAAATTGGGCTCATTCAATCGGAAATCGTACGTTGATATCAAAAATGGTCTCAATCTTGAAAATCCGATTACAAAGAAGTCATCTAGACCCTTATGAGTAATCGGGAATTATCTTTATTTTCACCAAATTTACTCACTCCAGTTAGAAACTTTAGGAGCCTTGAGAATTGTTATATTTAGGTCTACAAGCCTAAAACTGGGCTCAATAAATCGGAAATCGTACGTAGATTTTATGAAATACCTAATTGTTGAAAATCCGATTACAAACGAGTCTGTATATCCTTATTCCCCGTTTTTTTAGACATCTTGTATGTTATTTAGATACCCCACTGGTCGGGAAAATTTCTCATATTCATATTTTTAAGAAAGAAGTTTGAAATTTCAAATTTTTCACCAACAGGTTGCAAAAAAACAGAGATTAGAATTTTTTTTGCCAAGTGACTCTTCCAAATAGAAACTTCCAAACCAAGTGGACGTAGGGATGATTATTACTTTTATGTGGTTGGCCTCACATCTCAAATCCCATTGGTTAAAAGAATTTTCTTTCTAGAGCTGAGATGAATAAAATACAGGAGCTATATACAGCAGTTTTAGCAAAATTAGAAGAAATAAAGAACGAGGAGGACGATAAATTGAAGAAGGAGAGGTAGGATTTTAATACATTTTTATGTCGATTCCCAGTTAAAAACAGTATGACCATTTCGAGACGTACAAGGATTGTATCCTTAAGAGTGGTAAGTCAGATTAACAAAGCTTTTTTTTGATTCAGAATTAAATAGACATGTTTTTAACAAAAAATTATTATTTTTAAATGTTGGAATCATTGTAAATCAGGCTTCTCTTGCTATGGAGAGCCACTCAAAATTTTAATTGCTAATGCCAATTAATATTGCTGACAAGGTTTGTGGGACGAGGGAGGGGGTGCAGAGGCGCCATGATCCCCGCAAAAATGACCTCCGAGCCTCCAGATTTGCAGAATCACATACAGGCCCCGCGAAACTGTCTCCCGGCCTCCATGACGTCACAAAGCCTTCCGCCATTCTGTCTCCACGCCCCGCATTTTGGTCTCCGCTTGTTTTTTCTTTTGTTAAATTATATTGGCTTAACCAAAAAAATATCAAAATATATCTTCATGGTAGACTCTGTCATAGTTTAAAGAATCATCTAATCAACAAATTTGACATATAAATTTATTCAATTGATCTGAAGTTGTTTTTCTGTTAAAGTTTACATTAAGATGGATTGAGTAAAAGAAGACCTTTATAAACAACTTATCTAATATTTTTGAAGACATCATGATTTGAAGATCATATTAACTCTATCGATTCCTTAGCATTACATGTTATCAAAAAAAAAAATGCAAATTAACAAGGATCTGTCCTGTGATACGAGTTTTTGCGCTCTCCCTCCCTCCCCCCCCCCCCCCCCCCCCCTCTGTGTATCAAAATTTATTTATATGACTAATTCCTCTAATTTTCAATATATATTTTAAGTAAATTTAACCTATTAAAACAATAGAATAGGTCTTCAATTATTCTAAAGCATACAATAAAAGCAAAAATACAAGGATTTCTCAAAAACTACTGGGTTTTGTAAATTGCCGCTGATATAATTTGATTCGTTCATGAAATCCATGTAAAATGATATAACATTTGTTGATCTTTATACAAAATTGGAATATTTCTTCACAGTTTAAGGAATTTGTGAAATTTAGAAACAAAATCAAGGCTTTAATCTCAATTAAAATGCACTTTTTAATACAAATTGTTAATGTATCATTCTGAACTTTGTTATCATGTTGAGAATTTTTGAAAAAACGGTTTTTGGTGGATATAAAAGCCAAATAATTTAAATGGAGACAATGGCGGGAGGAGGCTTGTTGACGTCACTAAGGCTGGGAGACGGTTTCCCGGGGCCTAGAGGTCATTCTGCAAATCTGGAGGCTCGGAGGTCATTTTTGCGAGGATCATCGCGCCTCTGCACCCCCTCCCTCGTGAGACACGCCGTACCTCAAGGTTGTTAATAAGTTTAAATATTAATAAAGACGACATTTACCTACATTAAAGGGCATCCAGATCATGGAAAGTTGTGATGTGCACTGTTTAGCTTCTCATTTTAATTATTTTCTCATGTTGTGTGGATACCAATTATATCATAGATTAAAAAAATAACAGATAGGACACAAGATGTCGTCTTTTCAAGATGTAGATGAAAGTTGTTCACAATAGCCCGGACCAGAAGCTCAGAGGAGTTTCGCGCAGTCGGCGTAGAATTATTTATTTTGAAATAACTTTTTGTTTCAGGTCGTTTCGCCAGAGAGATATTGCTTTGAAAGACCTAAAAAAGGAAGCATGAAAACTGTTTGATTTGATTTTGCTTTTACTCAATTTTTAGTAAGAAAAAGAACAATATTTTGCGGAATATTTGATCCAATTCATGGATTCGGGCTTGACAAACCTAATTATTTTCAATGGAATTTACTTGTATTTTGTAAAATCTACATAAACAGAGGTCTTCAAAATCATAATTTTAGTCCAACAGTCGTATTTACATTCTACAGTTTTATGGGTCTCACTATTTTCTATCAAAAAAAATGTTTTTTTTTGTGGTGAAGGATTTTAAGAAACTGAAAAACGATGTGGTTGTGAACAATCAGACGATCATTGAGAGTTTAGGTAAAATATACAGAGTTAGAAACATCATATATAGATAATAGATAAAGAAATAGGGATTAGATATATTTGGTGATCAGTTCAATTGCTAGGTCAAAAGTTGACCGGACCTAAGTTTTGGGAGAACTTTGAAGCTGTCTGATGTGTATTTTTTTTTTTCTGATGTGTATTTTTTTTCCTGATGTTTTACCTGCTAGTAGCTTGAAATTCAACTTCTTTAGTTGCCCTGTTTCAAGTTAAAGGACTAGTTAAAATCTTTTCTACAATTTGATGGGTGTTATATTTTTAATCCTCTAAAACACGGTAAATTCGCAAGTTTTTTTACCCATGCTATTTTTTAACATAAAAATTCACTTATTTTCCCCTATCAATAGTTATTTTTCACAATTTAGTGGGTTGGGAGGGGGAATAACACTAAAAAAACAATTATCTTCTGGGGGAAAGTTGTTTTTTTAAAAATATATATCCCCCCGGCAATTTTTTAGTCATAGTTTATACGGACATTCTGTTTTGGAGTGTATCCCATGATAACATTTTTCATACAGTGAAACCCCTAATAACGAATACATCGAAAGAATTCATCAAATGTCGTATCCTTCACTTTCTGATAATGGAATGTTGCAGATATTTAGTTTTTTAATTAAATGATTAAATGGAACTCTTTAAAACTGTTCCCACATATTCATGACTATTTATTTATTTTCGCAAATACTGAAATTTACGTAATATAGTATAAAACTCATTGAAAAATTGTCAAGACGACATTTGATAAATTCTTCCGATGTATTCGTTATTAAGGGTTTCACTGTACCTAAATTTGTCTCCAGGTGGTTGTGAATATTCCGAAGTTGTATTAAAACAAACTTAATTCGAAAACAGTTTTTAAATGTTTTTAAATTTATCACAAGTTTTTTAGAAACGAACCAAATCGATGAACAACTTCACTTGAAACTTGAGTGTATTGGATGTTGTCAAAAAGTAAATATTTTTACCAAAAGCGTTAAAATTGACTCATCAAGTAAAACCTACACAGCTCCAACATATTGTTTTCTTGAATTTATCCTGTTAAACATTATTTTCTTCCTAATTGTCCATAAAGATGGATTAAATCCGTTGAAATATTTTTTAAATTTCAAAAATTGAATGAGTTATTTCTAAAAAACCGCTGAAAAAAATGTACTTTTCTGTTAAACAAGCATTTTGGGCGGTTTTTTAAACCTAACTCTTTTATTTTTAATTCATTAATTCATTTCAACGGATCCGAGTTCTCTGATTGAACACGAAGAAATCGATTTGAATTTCATGACATTTTTTTGTTCACTTTCTTAAGCACTTTTTAAAACTTTTGGTGTTGATCTCCTAGAATTTTATAGGTGTGGACCTAAAATTTTCAGGAATTTCTCACATTATGGCGTTCAATGGGAAAGTTACCGCGCTCATCGCGCGCGCCATTCTTTAAAATTAGTAACCATTTGTGGACACCTTACTGAACTCTGTTATAACTTTATTCTGACAGTCGTCTTTCTTTTCCTTAGTTTTAAGGTCCCACTGTAAGTAATAAGTTAATACGAATATTCTGTTAAGGAGTTTATCCCATGATGACCAAACTTGAACATATCATCGAGAATGTTAAAAAAGAATCCAGGAAGGTAATGTTTGTGGTGGGGTCGGGGGCGTGGGGGCAGTTTTAAATAAGATAATTGAAGGGTGGAAGTAAGCGCAAATGGGACATGGGGAGTGAGGGTGGGTGGGTAGAAAATGCTATGGGGGTGACACGTTTTTACAGTTCTTCCATGGAAAATTTACCTTTTTCAAGCTTGTTTTTATTTTAGTTTTTTAATTTCTAAATAGTCACAATTGTCTTTAAGTCGTATTCCGTGTGGTTTGTGAATGTGGTAGGAGAAAACTTGGCCCTTTTTTTAACTTTAAAACTTAAAATTTTAAAATGGTTTTATCTGAACTTTTACTTCCCTTGCTCTATGCAAAATGTTTAAGCTAAGAGAAGATAAATGAAATTAACCAAAAGCAACTCAAAAATGATAGTTTTGTTTAGTTGTTTTCTCTATATATTTTCTTGGGATACAAATTCGCATAGGTTGATAATAGCAAAACTTTACAGAAAAGAGTTTTTAAACTTAAAAAACAGTATGTTGTGGTCAAAGTCCAAAAATCTTAAAAGTGATAGAAACACGAGCCAAGTTATCACCCATTACTATCTGTGGGTAACCTTGTTTATTGTTAAGGAGACAAACCTCTACTATTCGGACTCAGCTAGAGTACAGTTGTATACAACTACAATTCAATACTTAGGTAACCCTCAATAATAAACCTATGATTTAAAAAAAATATTTAGCATTGCGTTATTTTTCCGCACATACAGTCGTCGTCTTTAACATCAATGCAATGAAGACGACCAAGCTTACAAACAGCATGGATACATTTTTTGAGTCTTTATAATATCAAAATGTACAACTATACACTCTATTTGCATTTGCTTTTTCTTCGCTTATAGTGTTCAATTATAATTTTAATGAATATTTACTAATTTTGTCCTTAATACATGGTAACAGCTTTGATTAAATGTCGTCTTCTATGCCCCAGTGCTGAATAGAGTTTGCAAGGAACTTACAGGGTGCAAGGTTTCAAACATCATGGACACACATTTGTGTAGACATGGAAAAAAGTGAAGCTGTCTTTTAACAACTTCCATAGCTTTATTTACTTGTAAACTTTAATTTGAAAAACTTGTTAAAAATCAAAACTTTAATAGAAAAGTCGTCTTCATTGTATTGATATACGCGCCGATTTCTGTAGTTTGACCACTTTTCGTTTATCATCTAACCCCACGTCGATTTAATCGGTATTAATACCTTTTCTTTTTAATTCCTTCTGTTATATCAGTTTAAATATTTCAACAAAATTGGCGATTTTCAACAACCAAAGCTGCGAACACATAATAAAAGATATTTGATTATTATTTCAAAAGCTGTTTTAAAACTACCGACATAAGAAATGACGCAACTTAAGTGACCTCCAATCAAAGCTTTACATGTCTGATTACAACGGTACCTTTTTTGGAAGATAATTTTGTTAATTCATTGTAAAAAGGGACAAATCATGTCAATTTACTTTCTTGTCAAAATCATTTTCACAAGAAGCTGCTTTTGATAATGATCAATTTATAGATGTTAATAAGAATATCATAAACATTTTTTCTCTGAAAAGGTTTTAAAAGCCCCAGTGTAAATCTTTCATGTAACTTATAAATGATGTTTTAAGTTACCCTTCATGCAAAGATTGCGATGGCTAAATTACAATGGTATCCATGAAAGCTTTGTCTGATCAAATAGGATAAAGACATCAATGTTCATAATTTAGAAATATAAATTTTTTCAACTGTGGGTTCTCACCAAGAGTGACTTGCGCATTTCTTTGCAAGAAAAAAACGGGAATTATCATATTTAAACACTATTGTGAATCGGGCATTTCCATCTTTGGATTAAAATCACTTAAAATTTCGGCTACAGTCCCTTTAAAAATTGTATTTGTTCAGTGGAGCTCAAGAAAATATGTTACAAAATGGAGAAAGATGAATCTACATCGTCCAAACTTGAAAAGATTGGAAGCTTTGCATCAACAAAGTTTCTGAAACTTTTGGAAATAATTCTTCAGGAATCACTTTTTAAAGTTTAATAATTAATCGTTTGTTTAGCCGGGAAAAAACCCTTCAATATTTTTAACAATATTTTTTAATGAAAACTCGATTATAACTTACCCTCTTAATTAATATACCACATTCTTGTCGGATTTACTACATAGCCAAATCAGGAATAATTACTATTATTCTAAAAACTGCTAAATTAAAAAAATGTATTTACAGTGGGACAAATGCATTATCTCGAAACCCTGATAAAACGATATTTTAGATTAAGGTTCTCTTGAAATTAAGTGAACAGCCCCTGTAAAGGGAGTGTTCGAGAAAAATGAAAAATAGGTTGACGTCGAATTGAATTCAATTTAGATCGTTACTAATTTTAATTCTATCTGTTACGTCTAAAAGGGGAAAATGTTAAAAGCAACTCATAGATCATAGGTCATAGGTCATAGGTCATAGATCATAGGTCATAGGTCATAGGTCATAGATCATAGATCATAGATCATAGATCATAGGTCATAGGTCATAGGTCATAGGTCATAGGTCATAGGTCATAGGTCATAGGTCATAGGTCATAGGTCATAGGTCATAGGTTATAGGTCATAGGTCATAGGTCATAGGTCATAGGTCATAGGTCATAGGTCATAAGTCATAGGCCATAGATCATAGATTAGAAAGTTACCAAGTGATATAAAGGAGAAGAAGTCTGATGGATTTAAAAGTTTACGCGGCATCATTTTTGTTGAGAGACAATCTTTGGCGGTCTACATGGCAGGCATGCTCCAGGAGGTTATTCAGGAGGGTAAGTTCTTACATTTTAAATAGAAGTAATTAGAAAGGATTTAGATGTCTTCAAAAGTTTTACCTTTATATATAGGGTTACCCACAAAGGATGAGACTTCAGAGACGCGTCTACGGAATTTATACGACCTGTTGCCTTATATTCAGCATTTGCCATTTTCTGTTGTGCGCATATGCCCCGTAAAAATCCAAAACAGAGAGGGAGATTTAATTTTGTAGATCCAGAAAAATAATATCTGTGGGATGCCTGCGTAGAGACTGGCAGCTGGTGGGGTCTTAAATTTAAGACATGTGGTCGCAGCACTCGGCCCAGAAAGTGTCATAGCTTAACCTAACCCGTGGTCGCATCGCTCGGCTCCCTAGCCTGTCCTAGCCGCAGCGCTCGGCCCAGAAAGTGTCTTAACCTAACCTAACCCTAAATAAATACTAATTTAATTATTTTTTGGATCTACAAAATTCAATCCTCCTGTCTGTTTTGGAATTTTATGGGGCATATGCGCACAACAGAAAATGGCAAATCCCTTATATTCACGATTCCCTGCAACTTTAAACTTGTTTTTTCCTTTGACAAATCATTTTATATGCCATTACAAGACTATATTCAAGGCAGAAGACTTTGGGAACGTCATATTGAAAGAGTTTCGGATCGTCTTTACAGTCTCATCCTTTTTGGGTAACCCTGTATACTAGTTTCATATAGATATTTTATAAAAGCTGGCTATTAGCATTGTTGCAATTAGAGAGGTTAGGCGGCCTCTCTTTTAGCATATCCAATATTGTTATGGTCAAAATTGGGGGGAAAATATAAAATTCCTGGATTTTACATTCTCAAGATACCTCTAGTCCTGCCATTTCCAAAATGTGGTCCGCCTTTTGATTTAGCTATACTATCTCCGTTAATTTTGATAGTACAAAAAGGTAGACCACATTTTGGAAATTCCAAAACCAGGAGATTTGTTCAGTTATTTTTTCAAGAAAACTACATGCTAAAGTAGGTAATACACCATATATTATAATTTATATTATTTTAGAGCCTGAGTTTTCAGAGTTGAATGTCGACTACGTCCACGCAGTAACCACTGGACTGAATGTGAAGAACTATCAGGATCGGAAACAAATATCTTCAGAAAGGTGAGATACATTTTTTTTCAATTCAAGTGCTTAGGATCCGGATCCAGATCCATGGTGTCCGCAACACTGGCTTCCTGGATCTGGATCCACAGATCTGGGTCCAAGGGGCAAAGCCGCAAATTATCATCCAAAAACTGCAAACAAATATCTTATGCTTTCAAAACCCAAATTTGAACTGTTGAAAAAAAGAGAGATTTTCTCATCTCTTAATGGTTCATTAAGTTGTAGCATATGAAAGCAAAATAATAAAAAGAAGGAAATGATTTTAAATTTTTTTCTTCTGTTAAGATAATAAATAAATCTTTTAAAAAACGTTATGTTCATGACCTTGATCCGTGTCCGGATAAATTTTTTTTCAGTACAGATCCAGGATACGGATTCTGATCCGCATCAAAATTAAATTAATCTTAAAAGTATTTAAAACTTCTTTGATTTTTTTTATTTGTAAAAAGTTTTGACTTTTTGATGCCAAGGCAGAATTTTGAAAGACTTACTGAAATAAAGAATTGCAGATAATTCAGGAGTGTTAAGGGAGAAGGGGGGGGGGGGCGTGATTTTTGAAGATCTGGGGGAAGAAAAAAAACTGAACCTCAAAAGATAGTTTTTTCCGTCATCTTCCAAACTTTTTAGTCAAATCATTTTTCCCTCCAATTCACTTGTCAAGCAAATAAAAGCCTTGACAAAATTATGGCCGGTCAAAAAAAAATCTTAAGATTATTGATTGTTTGGGAAATCCACCCCAAACGAAACAGGCTCACTAAAAGCTCAGCAACAGAAAACTAAGATTTTTTTTATATAAAAGATGGAAGAGAAGCGTCCAGAAACCTAGTAAACCTAAATTTTAAAGCAAATTATTAAGCAATGCAATTCTATTTCTTAAGCCGAAGACTTGAACAAGTGCTGGGTAAGTTCCGCAAGGGAGAACTGAACCTTCTGATCTCCACCAGTGTTGTCGAGGAAGGACTTGATGTGCAGAAATGTAACCTTGTCATCAAATACGACTTCCCTCTCACATTCAGGAGCTACGTTCAGGTACATAAACACAGGGTTACCCAAAAAGAATGAGACTTCAGAGACGTCGGTACGGAATTAATATTGTCTGTTCCCATCTAATCATGATTCCCTGCAATTTAAAACTTGTTTCTTTCTTTGAAAGATTTTTCCCAAGCGGTAACATCCCAAGGGTAGTTTCCAAAATGGCAACTTCCCAAATGTGCAATTTCAGATGTGGCAATTTCCCAAGTCAGTTCTAGCCGCAGCACTCGGCCCCAATTGCAGCCTGCGGCGCCTCAGATGATCTAACCTTTGGGAAGTTGCTGCTTGGGAAATTGCACAGTTGGGAAGTTGCCACTTGGGAAGTCATCACTTGGGAAATTGTCTTTTGGGAAATCGCCCATGAGAAAATGTCTTTGGGAAAGTACCTAATAGCCATTAAAAGAGTACATTCAAGGTAAAGAACTTAATCTAATGTTGTTATAGTCATATATAGAGTTTCAGGTCGTCTTTACAGTCTCATTCTTGTCCGGGTGTGTCTTTGGACCATTGTTTCAAACTTAACCGTTTAGGGCGTAATCTCATGATGTCCTATAATAGCTTCTTAAAACATCTTGTGACATTATGGCTCCTATGAAATCCTAAGACATCTTACACCATCTTACAAAATCTAACATCATCTTATGATATCATATGTTTAACTTATTATAACATCTTATGACATCTTATGTCATCTTATGGCATCTTATGGCGCCTTTGAAATCCTAAGACATCCTGAGGAATCTAAAGGCATCTTTAAACATATTACAATTTACAACCTTTCATAACATTCCATGGCATCTTTTAACATCTTTTACATCCTAAGACTTACTCTAAGTCATCTTAAATAAGAAACCTTCTAAATCCCTTTTAAACGATCTCTTTTAAACCATCTTTAACCATCTTTAACAATCTTAAATCACCTTAAATCATCTTAAACCATCTTAAACCATCTTAAATCATCTTAAACCATCCTAAACCATCTTAAACCATCTTAAACCATCTCAAACCATCTTAAGCCATCTGAAGCCATCTTGAGACAATCTTAAACCATCTTAAGCCATCTTAAACCATCTTAAGCCATATTAAACCATCATAAACCATCTTAAACCATCTTAAACTATTTTAAACCATTAGAGTAAAGGAAGAGCCCGGCTGAGACCAAGTAAATATATAATGATGACGGAAACAAACAGTGGGAAGCACGTGCAAAAACACAGAGAATTCCAAGAGGTAAATTCAGTGCTTAGGATCCATTTTCCGCACTGGATAAAATGGATCAAGGTCATTTTTTTAAGATTTACTAAATCATTTCGTTTTATTTTTTTTTCGCTTATTTTTATCCTAAAACTTGATGAACCATTTATTTATGAGGAAATTTTTATAATATCTTTTTTTTTGAAAGTTTAGATTTGGGTTTTAGGAGTTAAAAAAGTTTTTTTTCAGATTTTGGTTGATATTTTACCCCTAGGATCCGGATCTGTGAATCCGCATATTTTTGCGAATCCGGATCCATGAAGTTTGGCTTCATGGATCTTGCGCATCCAACAGATCCGGATCCGAATCCTAAGCACTGGTTAAAATTGTGGGTGCTTCTCATCAGCACTTTTAGTACGCATGCATATCTAGCTAGAAAAAAATGTATAATTCTTAAATGAAAAACAAAAATAAATGAAAGGTATTTTTCATCAAATTTCAAAAGTATTGTGATAATGCTTAACCATAAGGCAAATGCATATAGTTTCTTTTAATATGCTTGTCCACAATCTCCCGGGGTGTTATTGTGTATCTCTATTGTACCGGGGTTAAATATTGCGGTCTAAATATTGCCTAGTTAGTGAATGCCTAGTCAATGAATGCC
Organism: Eurytemora carolleeae; assembly: GCF_000591075.1. Taxonomy (NCBI): domain Eukaryota; kingdom Metazoa; phylum Arthropoda; class Copepoda; order Calanoida; family Temoridae; genus Eurytemora; species Eurytemora carolleeae. The sequence goes on along the minus strand of NW_019396254.1, from coordinate 207,059 downwards.
TAAGTCAACATCATTATGCCTACATAATGCCTAGAATAGATAACACAATGCCTAAATAATATCATGCTTAGAAAACATAAGCATGCGTTGATAACATTATGTCTAGATAACATTAGAGTGCATTGAATGCCTAGATAATGTATTTTAACTACATAAACATATTAATGAGTGAAATAAAACATACAATCCAGAAACATTTCTACAAAAATCCGCAATCAACTTTCTGAAAATGTGCAACTTCATTCAAAGCTAGGTCAAGAAAGGGATTTGACGGATTGAGGAACAAATACAACTTCAATTATGTTTGGAATGGCTCTGTATGGAAGACTGTAAGTAAACTTTCTTGCATGAATATGTGTATACTGTATAGAGGTATTGAATTCATTTTAATGTTATCTAGGCATTATAAAATCTAGGCATTCGCGAATAAGGCATAATGAGACCGAGCCTCGGGTTGCCTTTCAGATTTTGTTCTTATTTCTTATTTCTTAGTTCTTAGTTCTCAGTTCTTAGTTCTCAGTTCTTAGTTCTTAGTTCTTAGTTCTTTGTTCTTTGTTCTTTGTTCTTTGTTCTTTGTTCTTGTTCTTTGTTCTTTGTTCTTTGTTCTTTGTTCTTTGTTCTTAGTTCTTAGTTCTTAGTTCTTATTTCTTATTTCTTATTTCTTATTTCTTATTTCTATTTCTTATTGCATTCAATTATTTTCAGGTTGAACGGATTTCCCTGGAAGAGTGCCATAGTATGCCAGAAACAATGGTACGTTTTTATCAATCATCATCATAGCTGGACTGTAGACATACTATCAAGTGCTCAAGGGTTACAAAGATATCTGTTTTTTTCATATAAAGAATGATTGAATTGTTTATTTTAATAGTAATATGTGTGAATTTGCATCTTTTTAAATTTCGCCTTTTATCCCTTAAACTTATTTATTTATTTGTGTTAACTCAAAAAGAATTTTTGCTAGGAAACTCAAATTTTCTGACTTTTTTAACTTAACACATGCCCTTTTATACCTACTGCCTGAGTCCTCAGGCATACTGCCTAAATACCAGACTACATTTATATTTAGACCTTCAAGTCATTGGATTTTAACAAAGCTTTTTGAAAAAAAATATAACAAAGCAACCAGATTGCACAATTTTCAGAAAGAAAGTTTGCAAATATTTTTGCACAGACGTTTCAGTGTTTCTTGAATACACATATAGTATAGAGGACATGAGTCAGACTCTAATGAAAATGCATAAATAACTTTCAGTATATATATTTCTTATAACTTATTACTAGAGGGTTCAGAACTAGAGTAAATATCAATATCACACGTGTAGATGTTTATCAGTTCTATGCCCCAAATCTGTTCTATCCCATTCTGTAGAATCTTGTGGATCTTCCACATCCCCCCAGTGGAGAGGCTTGAGGATGAAGTTGGAGGCTGAAGGCAGAGAATGAAGGCGGAGGCTAGTGATAAAAACTCTTTTAATGTAGAAGCCTTTGGTGTAAAATCTTTGGTTTTAGGTTAGAAGTTACTCTTTTCCTCTTTGGCGGAGTAATGTCGGAGGATTCTGCAACAACTTTTCGAGGTGGGCGTGGGGTGTGCCCCAGCGTGGAGGTTCTACTGGAGCCTCATCATCTGATGTGAAAGCTGGTTTGAGGCGTCGAACTGAAACCACATCTACTCTCTTGCCAACTTGTAGCTGAAAGGTTTTAAGGGAGCGGGCTAAAACCTTGTAAGGACCTTCGTAGAGGGGGGCTAGAGGAGCAACATGTCTATCCTTTCGTATAAAAACCATTGGGGAAGATGTGAAATCTGCAGGAATAACTTCTGGAAGTGTCAGCTGCAGGAGTATTATGACGAGGCAGAACAGGTTGAAAACCAGACAATGAATTTTTAAGGTTTTCATAGAACAGATTTGTTGGAGGATCTTGTACTTCTAGGAACTGGCCAGGCAGGGTTAACTCGGAACCATAAACAGCTTCAGAGGCGGATGTGGGGGAGTCTTCTCTGGGAGATGTACATAAACCTAATAGAACCCATGGTAGGTGTTCAAACCAATTGGAGGAGGCAAGAAGAGCACATAGGGAATTCTTAAAACTGCCTGTGGAACATTTCCACCATGCCATTGGACTGAGAGCAGAAGGCTGTGGTGGTTTTGTGCTTGATCTTGAGTAGGGAGCAGATGGCGGACTATAGGGATGAAGTGAACTGGGCTCCTCTGTCACTTGTAATCACTGCAGGTACGCCAAACCTTGAGATCCATCCATGGAACATGGTTGAGGCACACTCCGCCGCAGAAATCCCAGTTAGAGGTATAGCCTCAGGCCATCTTGTTGATCTGTCGATGCATGTGAAGAGGTATGTAAAACCATGAGATGAGGGTAAGGGACAAACAAGGTCTACATGCACATAAGCAAATCTTCTGAAGGGTACAGGAATCTTTTCAGGGCGAATGTGAACATGGCGGAGGACTTTTCCTCATTGGCACTGCAGGCAGGACTTGCACCAGTCACGGACTTCGTTGGCTAAGCCCCTCCAGACAAACCTTGTAGAAATAAGACTTCTGGATGTACAAACTCCAGGATGTGATATTCCATGTAAGGTGGAGAAAATGTTAAACCTTTGAGAAGATGGTACCAAGGGGCGGAAGAACCTTTGTCTTTTTGTCACAGAGCAGAGAACCATCCTGTACTGGAACAGTTACGAGGCGGAGGGTGGGGGAAACCTTTAGGCAGAGTATATCAGGGCAGGACAGCCGTTCTTTGGCTAATTCTGAAAAATTTATCACTGAAGAAGTTGGAAAAGGTGATGGAGTTGTTGAAACTGACACCTCAGACACCTCAACTCCAGGGGAAGGGGGCAGCTGTGGAGCAGGGGAAGATTTTGGTGGAGGTTTGGAGGAGGACGGGAGAGATTGTCAGCCACTATATTTGCAGCTCCAGGTGTATGGCGGAGATCACTAATTCGTTCTGAACCAGGAGCTCTAGGACTACCCGGAGATGCTCGATGTGGAGTTTCCTGGTCTGACTGGCAATCAGGACGTCATGCAAGTAGATGAAAACAAAGGGTAATCCTCTAGTCTATCAAGCGTTGAAATCTTCGCATTTTTCAGTCCAAACGGCATATATAAAAACTCAAACAATCCAAATGGAGTCACAATGGCGGTTTTAACAAATATCTGCCGCACTCATGGGAACCTGATTGTAACCCTTCACTAGGTCAAGTTTGGAGAAAAACTTTCAACCTCTTAAATTGTTTGTAAAATCACGAATGTTAAGGAGAGGATACCGGTCTGGTCTGGTAAAATTGTTTAAACGGCGGTAATCGCTGCAAGGATGCCAGGATCCATCAGATTTTTGAACCATATGTAGAGGTGAGGCCCAAGGACTATCGGAACGACGGAAAATCCCCCCCTTATTCTAATTTTTTGAAACTTAGCTTTAGCTTGTGCTAACTTAACTTGATCCAAACGGCAGGGGTGAGCATATAACGGTTTCCCTTCTGTTTCAATCACATGCTCAACGTTGTGATCAGGGAGTTTACCAGGTGTTCGTGGATTCCAGTCTGCAGGGAACTCATCTAGGTGAGAGGCAACATCAGGGGCGAGTTTACACAAAGAGGCAACGGAGGAATCGGTGGGAGGAAACCTAGGCGGTGCAAGAGGTTCAAAGGAGAGATTTTGAAGAACTTGGCGGTTCTTGGTGTTGACAAGGAGGTCAATTTCTGGCAGGAAGTCTGCTCCCAGGATTGGTTGGTCCACGTCGGCGAGGAGGAACTGGAACTGGAAACGGTTGGAACAAAACTGGAGAGGAATTAATCTGGAACCCAAAGCTTTAGTTGGCCATCCATCAGCCATTAGGAGGCGGCCTGTCGGTGCAGCTGAGGAACTATGGGAAAACACAGATCTTGAAGCTCCAGTGTCAACTAAATACTGTTTGACAGGGCATCTTGAAGGTATACAAGATAACCACGGACGGGAAGGCTGTTTAATTTTTCCTCCTCCGTTGGCTCTGGCGTTTCCCTGGAAACTGCAAGTAGGGCGACAATTATTGGCTGCAGGACCAAAACGTTTGTGGAAATAACACTCAGAGTTTGACGGACCTGGGGTTTGACTACGGTGGTGTGGTGATCGGCTTCTGCCGTCCTGAGCTCTACCACGTGATGGGGAAGATGATGTGGTTGACGCTGCGGCTAGGAAGTGATCAGTAGGTATAGCTTTCCTGGCGTCCCACAAACTATCGGCTTATAACGCCATTTCACTAGGGTTTTTGAATTCCCTGGAGACTAGATGGTCCCTCATCTCGACGTGCAACCTCTCCAGAAATAAACCTTGGAACAGGCAACCTGGTTTCTCATCCTCTGGGAGAAGGGCATACATGGCATCCATGAGAGCAGTAGGGCGGCAGTCTCCCAGCCCAGGGTGATGAATTAGTTTGGAAACCTTCTGCCAGCGTGATAGAGTATACGAGGAGACAAGCTTGGCCTTTAAATCCTCATAAGGGGTTTCTGAGGAGGCAGCAGAACCCATGATCAGGCCGCATACCGAGACCATAATCTTCTGGGGAAGCTTCTGGACGATGTGATGGAATTTGATTTTAGACTGTGTGATTTGAGCGTACGTACTCGGTTGGAGTTTCTTTCTGGTCCGTCATGATGCTCGGATGTATCACTTAATGTTCAAAGCTTATATATATATTTCTTATAACTTATTACTAGACGGTTCAGAACTAGAGTAAATATCGATATCACACGTGTAGATGTTTATTAGTCCTATGCCCCGCATCTGTTCTATCCCATTCTGTTGAATCTTGTGGAACTTGTTTAACACAGCCAGGCATCGTCTTCCAAAATAGGTTATAATAATGTTGTAATTTTTTTGCACATTTGAATTGGCTGGGTCGGCTTTTCAAAAATGTATAATTTGTTGCAATTTGCGCAATTTTTTGTGTTCATTTCTTGCAGCGTTTCGGATCCGGATCCGGTCGGATCCGTATCATTTGGTCGGATCCGGATCCGTATCAGGAAACGTTGATATGGATCCGGGTAGCGCCAAAAATTAACCAAAACCATGGAATATATAAATCAAAATGGTTTGTAAATGTATTATTTACATGACGAAAATTTTTCAAAATTATCTTTAATAATTTAATGTTTACATTTATATAATAGTAATGACGACATTTTTAACTTTAGGATTACTCAGCGGCAAATGCTCACATGGCGCAAATTTCAAATATATAGTATTCACAGTATCAAAAGTTACCTCGGATCCGGATCCGTATCAAAATGATACGGATCCGAAACACTGATTTCTTGCTTAACTAAATTTCGCAATAAATATTTGGATTTTTGCAAATTTGCCATTTTTTTTGCAGATTATTGAAGTAGAGCCCAAGGGCTTTCCAAAAACTTATCAATTGTTATAGATTTGTAATAAAAATGAAGGGGGCATTTGACCCTGAACCCCCCCCCCCACCCCGGGAACCAGTTATGAAAGCAGACGTCAGGATAAATAGGGTTAAGGTGTTCACAAGCGCCCAAATGAATTTCAAGACTAGCGTGTTTGTAACTTTTCAACGCTAGGGCCAACAAAACAAGCATTCAAAAGTCGAATACACTATGTGGCATGCGTAGCAAAATTAAATTAAAGATTGCTATATTGTGAGAGACACAGAGGGTAAATCCAAATATTCCAAAATCATGTAATTGTGCTTCCTTCATGGAATGTAATGTAGGAAATGTAATTATAGGAAGTGTAACTTTACAGGAAATGTAACCTCATAGGAAATGTAACTTAAAGGAAAGTGTAATATTATGAAGTGTAATTATTTGAATTGTAATTATATGAAGTTTAACTATAGGAAATGTAACTGAGCTGGACAGATACATTACACTTTTACTTTTGGCTCCTTTAAATCGTGTTTACAGAAGGAATTAAAAACATGTTTTGGCGCTCCTTGATAAGTTTATGAAAATAAATTATTGCAAGAGGGGGTAGATGCAGTATTGCAACACAATAAAGGGGTAATAAAATAAGAATGCCTTTTGTTGTAAATTGCACGTTACATAGCAAAACAAGGCGGGGTGTGAATTGCAGTATTTCAGGGGGAATGGGATAAACACGTTTTTTGTCCGCGATTTTTTTAGTACTCCCCTCCCTTATGACTAAAATCCTGTAATTCTTAAAAAATGGAAAGAAAGACGACAACAATCATTCAATTTTTTTCTGGTGATCACTATATACTTCAAATTTTTTATTATTTCCCAGGAGCTTGAGGAAGATGAAACTGAGAGTTACACAGTACCCTTCGACCCCAACCAGCCGGAGAAAAGTGGTACAGTCACGGGAAGCCAGGTAAAACAATCAATACGGGTCAGGTGGGTCTTACATGGGAAAGCATCACTTCTTGATAAAAGCAAAGCTATTTATAATACATACAATTTTAAAATTATGATAAACCATCTCTGATTCTTACAAAGCTTGTTGCCAGCATAAAAATTCCCATTTCTACTGAAATAAATTATTTCTGAAATAAAAATAAATCATAATGAAAAAGTTTAAATAATCAAATGTCATAATACTTGACTGTTTAGGCAATTGCACTAGTGTACCAGTATATCTCTAAGATACCAGTTGACCGATTTACTCGCCTTGTACCTGCCTGGAGAACTGTAGAGGTCCAGGGGTCAAACCAGGTCACCCAATTTTTTTAATATGGAAGCAAGGGCGTATACAGGGGGGGGCATGGGGGGCAGTGCCCCCCCTAGACTTGTAAAGGGGGGGGCGTAGCCCCCCCCCTAGAATTCTGCAAGCCTTTCACACTTTTCAAATCTTAACTGAAAAGTGAAGAAATCAAAAAAAATAAGTTTGCTTTTCATGATTATTATAAAAAAAACAAAATTTTAAAATATATATAATTACAGTGCAGTGCTCATGCTGTAACCAAGTTAACCTAACCAACCTAACCTAATTTTAACTTTTAAGTTCACAGAGTACACAGAGTTTAGTTGGGTTCAGAGAACACACAGTCTGCATACATTTGTACAGCTCACACACTTTACATTATATGCTAGTCTTGTTTAGTAGTGATGTGAGTCTGTTAAAAGTTGCCGTTGTGACTGGTATCTGTAAATTGCTGATTAATAATTATCATGAATCAAATACTGTTATTTATAAGCCTTGAGTTATCATTCATTCTTAGATTGCAGCAATTGTACTCCTACTTTTTTTCACAACAGAAACTTTTACAAGTCATAATTATTTTCTGGACCTTTGTACTTCTTTTCATCTCATAGAATTTAAGTTTAAGTTAAGTTTTTATTTTCAAAAATGTCTTTTACTATCTCTAGTTTAAATACTAAATATACCTGTAAAAGTATAATAAAATGTCGATTTTTTAGAAACAATGCTTAGAAGGTAATTATTTGGACTGTATGTGTGCCTTTTAAGTATCTTATACTTATGCCTGATATCCAAGAAGCCAAGTGTTATGAATTTACAGTTCGAATTTTGCCCCCCCCTAGGAGCTCCTAGCGGGGGGCAAAAAAAAATTTTGCGCTTCGCGCAAATCTTGCCCCCCCCTACATTTATTTCTGTATACGCCCTTGTATGGAAGCACTTTAATGAAAATATTTGTTGAAAATGTTCTTGCTTTTTTATCTGAAAGCATACGTTGATACGTTGATACGTTGATAGTTTCACCGCCAAGGTCCTGCATCATGCAAGAATGAAGTGGCGGGTCAGGTCATCATTTATTCTTCTAGATCCATGGCTGCATTTCTATGCTCATCATTTTTTTAAAAGCATATAGGGTCATGGACACCTTTCCTGGCTTCAGTCCGGCTGTCATTCTCACAACTCTTTTCTGGACATCCTCAAGGAGGTCAATATCCTTCTGGTTCCAGGGTGACCATGCTTGGACAGCATATTCTAGATTAGGTCTCACATAAACTTTGTACAGTCTTATCCAATTGTATTTGTCTCGGTATGTAAAAGACATTTGTCCTACTATTTGGTTTGCTTTCAATGCTGCAGCTTGACATTGACTTGAAGGTTTCAATGTATTAGAAATCTTCACTCCTACATCCTTCTCCTCATCTACAGACTCCAACACTGTACCACCGGGAGCAAAACCATGCATTGTGTAGGTGAAATGATTATTTCTCCCACCAACATGCATCACTTCACACTTTCCAGAATTTAATTTCATTGACAGATCATCAGACCAGTCACAGAGAGTATTTATAACATTTTGTAGAACTATAGAATCAGTTTCATTGTTAACAGGCATACCAACTTTAGTATCATCAGCAAATTTAGATGATAACATGATTGGTGGATTCATGCAGCAGAATATAAAAGGATATATTGACAGAATTTTTCTCTTTTTAAAACTAACAAATGAAAATATTTTGTTATTGATTACATTGTTTAATTTAAAATGTTTATTAGGATAAGTTGCTACGAGGATTGATGCTAAATACTCCCACTTCAGGATATAGAACTATCTGTTATATGCCACATAAGACACCATTCGTCGATCCTATCGAAGGTAAATTCATTAATCTGCTTTTTTTCACATTCGATCCATTCTGCTTTTTTTCCATCCTAGATCCATTCCGTTTTTTTTTCCATCCTGGATACATTCTGATTTTTTTCCATCCTAGATACATTCTGTTTTGTTCCATCTTATATCCATTCTGCTTTTTCCCTTGTAGATCCATTCTGCTTTTTTCCATCCTAGATCCTGTACTTTTTTTCCATCCCACATATCCATTCTGCTTTTTTCATCCTAGATTCATTCTGCTTTTTTCCATTCCGGATCCCTTATGCTTTTTTTCAGCTAAATCCAGTTAAAAATGTATAATCCATTTATAATTAAAAGATAACAACACGATTTTTTTTCAGGCCACATTCGACCTTCAAAAGAGCGCGCTAAAAGATCATGTGCATTGGAAGTTGTCAGGTATGTCAATGTAGAGCTTTTAATATTTGGAAAAGGAACACAAGTGTTAAATCAAAATAGAAACTAAGTCCGATGAACACACATAATAGAAAATGTGCAGTGTACACACTCACCCCTTTCACCTAAAAAGTCTGATCAAGTATGAATTAGATATCTAAGTTAATATTGGGAAAACTGATTATTTTCAATTGTGATTTCTCTTCAAAAGTGACTTGCGCATTTATCTGAAAGAAAATATACAGGAATTTTCAGAAATTAACCCTTTTAAGTCTAGGAATACGACAATTTATTTAATATTGCCATCGATGCATTTTGAGTCATTTGAAATCACGCTTTTCTCTCTTTAAATGTCGTCTTCCTTTTACACATTTGCAGTTAGAGAAGTTTCATTTTATTTAAAAATATACTCTGACTTTCATGTCGACCTGAAACTTTAGAATTATAACAATCTTGAGGCTGAATTATCTTGTAAATTTGATGTAATTCATGAATATTTTTCATAGAGAGGAACTCTTCAATGTGTTAAACTTTGTGTTTTGACAGTCGTTACACACATCTTGACTATATATGATTTGGAAAATTTATCTAAGGGGTTTTAAAACATGATAGATATTAGTGTGTAGCAGCAATAATTTGAGCAGGGGCGGATCCAGCTATTTTAAAAAGGGGGAATAAAACCGGTGAATGGGGGGGGGGGAGCACTGAGCGAAACTTGTGAGTAAGGAGGGGGTACAGAGGGCCCGCAATTTTTTTTTTAAGGAACTAGCATTGAGAGTGAGTATTTTAAGCGCTTAAAATAGCATATTACTCTAAATATATGTAAAAATATTGTCAGCTTAGAACTGTACTTTCAAATATTTGTTCAGGCAACTCAGGCAAGAACAATATTGACATAGAAAAGGATGGCAAGTAAATTAGGTGGAGAATATCTCATTTTAGAAAATAAAAACTTTTTTACCAAATACTATCATTTAAGGGTACGCGTGCAATAGGGTGGAAGTTTATGAAATCATTTTTAGAAGCAAAATTGTATTCTTCTTGAAACTTTAAGGCACAATTTTAAAATACATTTTTATTAATAAAGTTTGCGAGTTCAAAAATATAAAAATTGCGCGAGCTATGGCCAAAAAAAGATATTTCTCTCTCTCTAAACATTTTTTATTACTTAAAAAATGTGTTATTTTTTAGCTTTTAATCGGTCAAATTTCAATGATTTTATCTTTTTTCAATTTATTTTAATTCAGGAAAACAACCCAGTGTCAAAATTACCCACGTATTGAATGTTTAAAATTTTTATTTTTTATTTGTTATAGTGTTTTTTTTTTACATTTTTTATCATTGCAACTCATTTCATTTCTGGTATCCATTTCTGATTTTTGTGAACATTTTATTTCATTTTGCTGAACTGTACAATTTCTGAAAAATGTCACCAAATTTTGTTTTGGTGTCGCTATAATGTTACTAAAAACTCTTAACGTGTTTCAACGCTGAAATCATGATAAGCTTAATTTTTAAGATAGGAAAGAATCTTATTCAATTACTTACAAATTTGGTTAAAACTTAAAATCTACCGTAAACTCTTAAGACAGTCTCTNCCTCCCGGTATCCGTGCCTGAATTTGGGTGTATGTGAAAGAAAGGAAAGTTCTATAATTTTGAGAAAAATCCGGGAACCAACAAACTGGAATCCTTGAACCTGTCAGTCTCCTTCATCAATTCTACAACATTTACTCCTGGATATTGATATGTGTTTACTGTTTATTAACACGGATAGAATAAAAACATGTTTACGTGTGTACTTGTTCTTATAAAAAACTCGGTGATGGTGATGGACCAAACCTCTGTATAGTAAAAAAGTAGATGTTAGTTCCACATTTATTGAAAATATATTTCTGTCTGGGTTCTCTTGCTAAAGTATTCCATTTTTGTCGTTTTTGCGTCAATTGAAGACGATATGTAATGAACGTTTCTAATATACTCAGAATGCTGTATGAGTGTGGAGAGCTGACGATTCGATTGAAACCACGGAAGCGTGAGCGTGTCCTGGACGAGGAAGACGAGGACAATGAGGACGAGAGAGGACGGAAGGAGGGGACACGAAGGCGACGGCATTTTTACGCACAGAGGTTGCCACGACCTTTAAACCTGGCCTTCACCAAACAGGGGTTCCTTTATCAGGTTAATTTATTCCTTGAGTTATAAATGCCTGTTCAACAAAATATTTTCATTATTTTAAAAATCTGAAACAACATTACATGACTTCTTTTTTACTTGAAGAAATTCGATTTTTTTTATTGTACTTTAGGTCAATGTGATTTTCTAATTCAAGTTAAAATTGATTTAATTGAGCTATTAACTTTTAAATAAGTTAAACTAACTCTCTCCTCTCAGAAAGATTACTCTTTCTATCAAATGTTGTTCAGCTTGGAGCTGAGCATTTTCAGGCTTTTTTCCATGTGTTCTTAAACGTAGCAGATTTCAGTTCCATCTTGACTTAGAATTGAATTTTCCATTCCGTTCACATCATTTTCTGCTCTTTGCTGTTGGTTAACAATTTATTCTTATCAACGATGTTAACGAAAGATATTTCAGAAGTCGTATAAGGCATTTGTCATAATTATACTTGCCATAATACGTTTGCCAAAAGTTACATTTGCCATATGTTACACTTGCCATAATGGTTACACTTACAATAATTATACTGTTCTACAATTATTTCATATAAAAATTTCATTAACAAAAACATCAAAACTCGTGATAAAATTCTTTTTTGAGAACACTAATTAAAAAAAAACTTTGATGAATTTTCATGCAATCTTAAGCAGAAAAAAATAAGGAAAGCCGTCTGTATTTTTCTTGAATGGTTATTTTCGTTCGTTAATAATTTCAAGATTAAACGATTTACCATTTGTTAATGCATGACCAATTTATAAGCTGAGATGTGTGTTTCTAGGTTAGAATGAAGCTGATCGAAGAGTTGGAGAATCAGAGATATTTACCTTACTTTCCCCAACAGGATACTTTATCTCTAGGTTGTTTTTTATACCTGGATAAATTAACCATTTGGTAAAAACCTTAGAACAGGGGGAAAAATTGCCAGAGTTGATTGTAGAAATCTAACAGCCAATCAGAAGCCAAGACATTTCAAAATTGTGGCGCGTAAGCAATGAGAGAACTCTCATTGGTCCGGAAACGAACAGAGACATTCAAAATAGAGGACTAAGGAGAAAGTCAAAAGTGTCGACAGTGGATATTAAGACTTAGCAATCTGGATTGTGTGTATCCAATACAAGAGTTATTAGCTCAGTTCATATAAATTGTTAAGCTATCATCCACCACTCAATTTTTTTAAAGTAATTTTCTTAATAAATGCCCCTGTCTAGGTATCCTGGTACAGGAAAGAATCCCGGGGTTTGGTCCTCTTAACCTTTACGGATCCTCAGGAACTCTTAGGGTCGACGTCAGGTAATATATCTCCTCTTATACAGACTCAGGATCTCTTAGGGTGGACGTCAGGTAATATATCTCCTCCTATACAGACTCTCAGGAACTCTTAGGGTTGACGTTAGGTAATATATCTCCTCCTATACAGACTGTCAAGAACTCTTAGGGTTGACGTCAGGTAATGTATCTCCTCCTATACAGACTCTCAGGAACTCTTAGGGTTGACGTTAGGTAATATATCTCCTCCTATACAGACTCTCAAGAACTCCTAGGGTTGACGTCAGGTAATGTATCTCCTCCTATACAGACTCTCAGGAACTCTTAGGGTTGACGTCAGGTAATGTATCTCCTCCAATACGGATCCTCAGAAACTCTCAGGGTTAATGTCAGGTAATACATCTCCCCCATAAAACCTCTGAAACTCTCAGGGTCAACATCAAGTAATATATTTCCTCTCATGTGCATCGTCAGTAACTCTCTGTTCCCCTTCCCATAATTTTTATTTATACTAGCTGAATTACCAGGCGTGGTCATGTAAATTTTTCATTCTATTGAAAATTCTGCCTTATCAAGTTATAAAAAGGAAAAGATCATAAAACTTAATGAGATTTAAGTCATCATTTGTGGATAATGGATACCCCTGTATCATGAAGTTCGTGTTTCTAGTTTTCTGAAGAAAGTGGAAATATCTGAGGATGAATTATTGACCGCAAGGGACTTTCATAACTACGCATTTTCAGAGGTAATAGAATACTTAGGATTCAACCAAATCTAAAAATTATGTTTTTAATTGCATTGCATCGTATTTTAGACCTTGTCTTCCTATTTAAAATGGTGGGTCATTCCATGTCAAGTCAACCACCTATGGACGGCATGTCACAGATTTTGCTGAAATTTTGCATACAATTTGGGATATGAAAAAAAATTCCGGAACCTGAAGATGAGCGTTCTGAGACCTCCGTGGCCGGAGATATGGCTCCGGAAAGTTTCCGATAATTTAAGATTTCGAGGATGGCCTCTATATTTCAAATGGCTCTAACTTTTTTGTTTTAGAAGATAGCTCCAAAATTTTTTCAGTTTTGAATAGGTAATCACAAGCCCCTTATTTGGCGTTGAAAGAAAAAATATCATTCAAATATTATTTACAGGTCATAATTGCATTTCTTTATTTTCAGCCTCCGTTTGAGGATGTGTACCAATTCCGATTGTGGTGATTTTTTTAAATATATTTTTATACTGCCATAAGGAAGGGGTTAGAAAAGTTTTTTTTATATCTATTTGTTCCTGTTGAGGAGGAAACCTGATAATGTAATGCTAATTTAGATTTGTTAATGTAACTAATAGGTATTATTTCTGCTTAATTACAGTGAAGAAATTAGATAGAAATGAGATAAAACCCTTTCGACTTTTTGCACAGTATCTTCTTCTGTAGTCTTTCCTCTCTTTGGATTGGGATCTGAAAGTATTCCCTTCTCTCTTGCAATTTTTTTTAGCAATTTTTGCCATGTGCCTGGAGGTGTCAAGGACTCTTGCTATTTTTCTCTAAGACCAAGTTTGTGCTATAACTGCAGGGTGGCCAAAATGTACGGATTGTACGGATTATTTTTTTTAACCCTAAAATTGTACGGATTGTACGGATTTGCTTTCAAATTGTAGGGATTGTACGGATTTTTATCCTGGAAAATACACCGTTTTTTAAATTTTCACTCATTTCAGCAAATTTTTCATGAAATTTAAAAAAAAAATTCTCGTCAAAATGAAGTTAGTTTAACATATTTTCTGCATTCTAAATAATATTAGATTGATTAATGTTTCAATTGACAATCAAAACTCATTCATAATTTTCGAGATATGTCCAAGAAGTGTTTATTTGAGAATATGTTCCATAAGTACTTATTTGATTGCTTATTCAAGAAGATGTTCCAGTATCCTGTACTCAGTATCCTGTACCCAGTATCCTGTGTAACCCAGTATCCTTTACCCAGTATCATGTACCCAGTATCCAGTATCCAGTATCCTGTATCCTGTATCCTGTATCAAGTACCCTGTATACAGTATCCTGTATCCAGTATCCTGTATCCAGAACCCTGTATCCAGTATACTGTATCCAATATCCTGCATCAAGTATCCTGCATCCAGTATCCTGCATCCAGTATCCTGCATCCAGTATCCTGCATCCAGTATCCTGCATCCAGTATCCTGCATCCAGTATCCTGCATCAAGTATCCTGCATCCAGTATCCAGTATCCTTCATCCAGTATCCTGTATCCAGTATCCTGTATCCTGTATCCAGTATCAAGTATCCTGTATCATGTACCCAGTTTCATGTACCCAGTTTCATGTACCCAGTATTCTGTATCCAGTATCCCGTATCCAGTATCCCGTATCCAGTATCCAGTATCCAGTATCCAGTATCCTGTATCATGTACCCAGTATCCAGTATCCTGTATCATGTACCCAGTATCCAGTATCCTGTATCCTGTATCCTGTATCATGTACCCTGTATCATGTATCATGTATCCAGTATTTAGTTTGTATATATGTATGAAGCCAATTTTTTACAGATTGATTCTTGCTGAAGAAGTTTAAACCCTCTTACATGAACTTAACACAAAGGACAATGAATGAAAAATTAAATTTTAATGTTTTCTTCAAAAATGGGATTTTTTTCGAAAATTGTACTGATTGTACAGATTTTTAAAAAAAATGTACGGATTTTTAAAAAAATGTACGGATTTTTAAAAAAATGTACGGATTGGTTTAAGAAAAATGTGCAGATTGTACGGATTTTTAAAAAAAAAATTGTACGGATTTTTTTTCGAAAATTGTACGGATTGTACGGATTTCTTCTGAAAATGTACGGATTTTTGTACGGCTTTGTTCAAAAAAGTTTTGGCCATCCTGTAACTGTGAGGACCTGGATTTTTTCACTTCTCAAGGAAGTGCTGGCAAACTTGTCTTTGAGTTTCTCAATGATCTCTTCATAGTCTTCAACCTCTGAAGCTTCATCCTTAAAACGATTATATTGTCAAGCTGTTATGTTTTCTTATAGACATATTTGGATAAATTTTTACCTGAATTTCTGCTCCTTCAGTAGTCAAGCTTTTTTGAAGTACTGTTTGAATTTTGGATATCTTCCTGCTAGCATAAGTTGGGGTTATCTTACTGGGTCTTTTCAGAGGAGATTCTCCAACAGCTTTTAAACAGCTATTCAAATGCTGCACAACCTCTACTTAATCTGTACTGCTCTCATCATCTATAAAAGGTTCATCATCTTGTTTGCTTGATGATGAAGTACTAGATCCAAATCTCATATCCATTTCATCCTCTGGAGGAGATGTGCTGTTGAGCAATTGATACACACCTTACAACTATCATAAAATATTTTAATAAATATTTATTCTCATTTTATTAAACTCAATGAATCTTCTAATTACTTATAAAAAGTTATGTTTGAAATATTTGAAGTATTCGGATAGATCTAGTGTTTTCCATTAATCAGCACACTTAGCAAGGATTTTGATACATTTTTCTTGTGCAATTTGAATGGATCAATGCAATTTCTTGATTTTTTATATCAATTTAGCCCTATTATCAGCCATAATTTTTAAAAACAACTTAAAATTTAGTAGGATTTGACACTAATTCCTCCACTGTAAATTGTATTATGATAGCCTCATAAAGCAAATATACAGTACAGTCATTTATAAAAATCTTTGATCTGTTCAGATGCAAACACACTGTATGACTAAGTCTTTTTGAGCAGTGGGGGTATGATTAATAATTTGACCCCCACCTAAGACTAATAGGTGTAAAAATAGACCTACACTGAATACTTAAAAATTAGTAATACACACATGCATTTTTAGTGTACCATAGTTGAAATAAATACTATTAGTGGTCTCTTATTATAATTTAGATCACTTACTCACATATAAGTATCAAATATTAAATATTTATCAATGTTTAGAAGAGATAACAATAATTAAGCAGAAATACTACCTTTTAGTTACATTAAGAAATTTAAATTAGCATTTCAATATCAGGTCTCCTCCTCAACAGGATCAAATACATATAAAAAACTTTTCTAACCCCTTCCTTACGGCAGTATAAAAATATATTTAAAAAATCACCACAATCGGAATTGGTACATATCCTTAAATGGAGGCTGAAAATAAAGAAATGCAATTATGACCTGTAAATAATATTTGAATGATATTTTTTCTTTTAACGACAAATAAGGGGCTTGTGATTACCTATTCAAAACTGAAAAAATTTTGGAGCTATCTTCTAAAACAAAAAAGTTAGAGACATTTGAAATATAGAGGCCGTCTTCGAAATCTCAAAATATTGGAAACTTTCCAGAGCCATATAACCAGCCTCAGGGGTCTCAGGATGCTCATCTTCGGGTTCCGGGAATTTTTTTCATATCCCAAATTGTATGCAAAATTTCAGCAAAATCTGTGACATGCTGTCTATCAGGTGGCTGACTTGACGTGGAATGACCCTGGTTTTTTATAATTGTACACATTGAAGTGCTTATTTTAACTTGATATGCCGGGTTCACTAAAATACCATCTTGAAAGATTTTGAAAACATAACAACTTTGATTTATGGGGCCGAGGGGGAAAAAGGTTACTGTTTTAAGATTTAATAACTCTTTAAAAACTTTTTTTTTTCAATCCATATTTTAATTCATGGCCTCTGAGTATAAAATGTTGGATCAAACTCTAGAATCTAGATCAATACTCTAATAAAGAAACTGTTAAACTCTAGAATTTAGATGAATACTCATAGGGATCTAGATCAATACTCTAGAATCTAGATGAATACTCTAATAAAGGATCTAGATCATTACTCTAGAATCTAGATCAATATTCAAATAAAGAAACTGTTAAACTCTAGAATTTAGATGAATACTCTAATAAGGGATCTATATCAATACTCTAGAATCTAGATGAATACTCTAATAAAGGATCTAGATCAATACTCTATAATCTAGATGAATACTCTAATAAAGGATCTGTTAAACTCTAGAATCTAGATGAATACTCTAAAGTATTTGTATAACTTTAGAATCTAGATGAATACTCTAATAAAGGATCTGTTAAACTCTAAAATCTAGATGAATACTCTAATAATGTAATTTTAAGTTATCTTCCATTAAATAGGGAGGCATGCCAGATATACAACAACACCCGTAAAACCTTATTATGATCAATTATGCGGGAAATCATGTCAATTCTGTGACTCAAAATAGTGTTTAATAATTTCTCTATTGCTTCTGAAGTAAAAAATGTGCAACTAACTTCTGCAGAGGAACTCTATCAATGAAGGGTGACTTGAAATTACATTTAAAATGTCCCTTAATAGGTTCTAAAGATTGAGAGGATTGAACCAACCTGGAACTCGTATCTCCTGGTTCCCCTGGAGAACGGAGAACTGAACCTAGATTTGTACACGGATAGATCAGACCAGAAGATTCAGTCAAACTCTGTTGTTTCTCCCAAGGTGAATTTTTTTTTTAAATTATTAAAATTTCAATAGTTAATACATATTTATGTAAGTCATCTGTTTACAAATTTAAGTCTGTCTGTTTGTTTGTGTTCAATAAAAGATGATAAATTAAAGGGACTGAAATAGACAAATGAAAAGGGGGTATAGGCTAAAAGATAGTCACTTTAGCTCTTGAAAATTATGCAGTATAGATTGCAGTATACTGGTCACGTGATCCAGACAGAGACACGTAACCACTATACTTCACTAACATTGGTGGGAGATCTGGTGACGTAATACGGACTTAAAAATGATATTAATTATATCCATTTAAGATAAAATTAAAAATTATAAAATAATAATTGTAGAAAACCTAAGTTTAAATTAGGTATCTCTGGGATATCTTTGTGTTTAGATTGGTTTCATATTTGCTAAATATTATCTGTTTAAACCTACTATTTCTATACAAAATTGTATATATCTGAATTTTTATATCAATTTCTCTAGACAGAACATCAGATATAACTTTCATAGGTCATGATAAAGAGCTGAAGTGATAAGCTTTCAGCCTATACCCCCTTTTATTTTTCCTTTACTGTCCCTTTAAGACGACCTTCATTCTGTTGATTTAAAGGAATTTTTTCTTTAAATGGGCTTGGTCAGTTTAACAGTTTGTTAGTTCCGCAATAAACAAACATAAAAAATAGATGGATTCTCATCATATTTTGCAAGTTGATTACTTTCCATAAACTAGAATTTTCTATTCCATATCTATTAAATGCGTCTGAGCACACCTGACCCAAAAGTTTTCTGGAAAAAAAAGATTTAACTGCAAATATACTTTTTTTTCCAGTACAAGAAGGAGGCAGAGCACTATTTCGTGGAGGACTTTATCAGGAATATTGTCATGTTTGTGTCAATCACATGTCATCAATTTTCTTGAGAAATTATTCCTCACTCCCTTTTGTAAATCATTTTTTTTACCAGAAGTTTGGTATGTTATTTTTTTTAAATAACTATATATACATTTAGTATAGAGGAGGAACCAGAAAAATCTAAAATACGGAGACAACTTATAGACTCAAGTTATATCTTTTAATAGTTAAATGAACAGCAATTGTACAGTGTAAACAGTACAAACCCATCTCACTGAATAAGTGATCTCATCAGTTACTAGTGAAACTTTTCATCATCAAATATTCCTTTAATATCGTCTCTCTATTCCACAGTTTTCTGGTTCTCACTGTATAAGTACAGTACATTTATGCTGCATCTTTATCACATGCCACAATGTACAGAAATAAGAACCCTGGATCTATAATGGATGAGAAGAAAAGTCCGTGCACCTATATTCAGTATTTTAAAGAGAAGTACAGTCTGGATATACAGGTATATTTAGTATTTCAAGGAGAAGTACAGTCTGGATATACAGGTAAATATATTTAGTATTTTAAGGAGAAATACAGTCTGGATATACATGTAAGTATAATTAGTATTTCAAGGAGAAATACAGTCTGGATATACAGGTAAATATATTCAGTATTTCAAGGAGAAATACAGTCTGGATATACAGGTAAATGTTTAGTATTTTAAGGAGAAATACTGTCTGGATATACATGTAAATATATTTAGTATTTCAAGGAGAAATACAGTCTGGATATATACTTACAGGTAAATTTTAGTATTTCAAGGAGAAATTTAGTCCAGATGTACAGGTAAATATATCCAGTATTTCAAAAAGAAATACAGTCTGGATATTTAGATAAATATATCTAGTATTTCAAGGTGAAATATACTGATGTAGGATAAGACCCAGCCCCTGCTGAGGATCTCTAGTGCGGACAAGAAGCTGTTCATGTTCAAACCTGGAGGGGAGGCAATCAAGGATAAAGATTCAGAGGTAAACACTTTAAATTGTCCATAGTCAGATGTGAAAACTAATTGTCCGTAGTCAGAGGTGAAAACTTTTAATTGTCCGTAGTCAGAGGTGAAAACTTTTAATTGTCCGTAGTCAGAGGTGAACACTTTTAATTGTCCGTAGTCAGAGGTGAAAACTTTTAATTGTCCGTAGTCAGAGGTGA
This sequence comes from Eurytemora carolleeae, assembly GCF_000591075.1. Lineage (NCBI taxonomy): Eukaryota > Metazoa > Arthropoda > Copepoda > Calanoida > Temoridae > Eurytemora > Eurytemora carolleeae. Next base: position 187,081 of record NW_019396254.1, on the reverse strand, counting down.
AAACTTTTAATTGTCCGTAGTCAGAGGTGAAAACTTTTAATTGTCCGTAGTCAGAGGTGAACACTTTTAATCGTCCGTAGTCAGAGGTGAAAACTTTTAATTGTCCGTAGTCAGAGGTGAAAACTTTTAATTTTCCGTAGTCAGAGGTGAAAACTTTTAATTGTCCGTAGTCAGAGGTGAAAACTTTTAATTGTCCGTAGTCAGAGGTGAAAACTTTTAATTGTCCGTAGTCAGAGGTGAAAACTTTTAATTGTCCGTAGTCAGAGGTGAAAACTTTTAATTTTCCGTAGTCAGAGGTGAAAAAATAAGGCTTATGAAATCCACTAGATGATAACATTTTTGCCACAATTCAAAGATATTAATTGGTTAACCTAGTCTGATCCGGTTTTTGAGCCTCATCCAAATGAAATGGCTCCTTTATCACTGGTTTAATAAAGGAAGTTTTAGTTCTTTTTGTTCGGATTTTATGATCTTGCCAGCGAAAAATATAAAGTGATGAATAAGAAAAATGTAAAAGGATTAATGAGAAAAATGTTAAAAGATAAATAAGATAAATAAGAAAAATGTAAAATAATAAATAAGATAAATATAAAATAATAAATAAGATAAATGTAAAATGATAAATAAGATTAATATAAGATGATAAATAAGATAAATATAAAAATTAGAATAAGATAAATGTTAAAGGATAAATAATATAAATGTAGAATGATAATGTTTTTAGAAATAGTTAAATTATTCTAGTTTACTATTCATCTACTTTTAAATGTGTCAACTTCTTGCAGTTGAAAAAATGCCCCTACTCAATATATCTTGAATTTACTGCACATCAGCACAGTGACCCAACTTTTGACTTTTTCTCTAATTTGATTAGTGTGAAGATGAAAACAATATTCTTTTTTAAATCAAGGATCTGAGTAAGAGAACCCTGCTGGTCCCGGAACTGCTTGACATTGCCTGGATAAACAGAGGACTTTGGAAACAGATTCAAGTAAAATTACAAATTTAAAAAATTTAATTCATTGATGTAAATTCAAGGGACCACCCCTGCCCGTTGCACTGAGGTACTTATTTAACCTTAAACTGAGCAAAAGGCAGGTTTTTTCTTGAAAATTGTTAATTTTCAAGAACTTCTTTCTTTGTCTTTGCTGCACAAATCCGTAGGTTTATTTTCTTAAGAAACCGTAAAAGAAACTAATAATTCGGACGACGATATCAACCAACACGTTGACAGTTCCTCTAAATAATAGAATAATTATCACTTACATTAGATATTCTGCACTAGGGGTGTTGGGTCAAGGTAAATAGATTAGGGGATACAAGAGAATATTTATAATTTGTAAAAATGTCTTTGAATTCCCTGAAAGGGTCTGTAAGCGTAATTTCAAGTTATTCTACATACTAAGAATTAAGATGACAAAACTTGACTCAGAACGGTACCATTAAAAGCATTATAAGAGTTGGATATCAATGTTTATAATTTTAGTAACAGATTTTTTCAACTGTGGTTTCTCTACAACAGTGACTTGCGCATTTCTACTGCATGGGAAAACATAAAAGAAATATAAAAACACTTTTGAACCTAGAAAAACGACAATATCTTCCACATTATTGATCAAGTAATGGTTTTAAGGATACCGTTTAGAATCGGGCATTGCCTTCTTTGCATGAAGGGTCACTTGAAATAAAGCTTACAGTTCCTTTAAGAAAACTTACTGGGAAAGATTATGATAGCACCAAAAGTTTTCCCCGTAATAAACCTTTCTGCTTTTCCAGGTTGTTCCATTCGTTTTACAGAGAATGAGTTCATTACTTCATGCCACACAGGAAACCAGTACCCCCGAAATCTAGACTTTTCTTCAAAAATAATAACTATTTATAACACTGTTATTTTGGTTCGCAGTGTTATAAGGTTTTTGAACAGAAATTTTCTCTTTATCGAGAAGGTTCAAGCCTTTTTAGATTTAATCTTTAATCTTAAAAGGCGACAACCTTCGAGATATAGAGAAAATTTCATTCGAAAAAATTTATAGCATGTCGTGTTCATTTCAATCTTATTTTCATTTCAATTGAAAAAAAATATTTTGGAAATATCCTACATTTTTGGGCCTATACACCTGAGGAGTATGAAGACAACATTTAGGCAATCTTGGGTTTAATTAATATTGTTTAATGTTAATAGTTTTACTATTAACTTCATAATCAACTAGAGATGAAATTGGTTGTGCGAACTGTAAAATTGCGTTCTTTTCTGTTTATGTTTAAAAAAGCATAACATCAAAAAGTTGTCTTCTTACTCTGCAGAGCCCTCTATAGATAGTAGTCGTGTAGTTCATGTACTTAAATATGTTGGCCGCTAGATGTCTCGTGCTTAATTCTTATCTGATAGATAATTTCTCTTTACACTTGAAGACCAATATAGGGCACGTCAAGTTGTCGACCAATGTAATTTATGGAAGGAACGGTCTTAGTTGTTTATGTTAAATCTGCAGTACGCCTCTAAACTGAAGTGTACATAATACACTAAACATTGTACAATGTACATACCGTGTCATTACATTTCTCGTCAAGGTTTAAATTTCCTAAAATGACGAGAATTGTTAAAATTTTGGAACTGGTTCTTTTCAGTTAAGCTCCAACTTGACCGGGATTCAGTATACTGAGGACCAAAAACTTAGTCTAGAGCTAACTTCAGACCAAGATACAGGGAGTAGGTTAGTTTATTGTATCTATCAAGGAGCTAACTCTATAACTAGATTCAGGGAGTAGGTTAGTTTATTGTATAAATATCAAGGAGCTAACTCTAGACCTAGATACAGTGAGGAGGTTAGTTTATTGTATATATTAAGGAGCTAACTACAGACCTAGATACAGGGAGTAGTGTAGTTTATTGTTTATCAAGGAGCTAACTCTAGACCTAGATACAGGGAGTAGGTTAGTTTATTGTATATATCAAGGAGCTAACTACAGACCTAGATACATGGAGTAGGTTAGATTATTGTATCTATTAAGGAGCTAACTACAGACCTAGATACAGGGAGTAGGTTAGTTTATTGTATATATCAAGGAGCTAACTACAGACCTAGATACAGGAAGTAGATCAGTTTATTGTATATATCAAGGAGCTAACTATAGACCTAGATACAGGGAGTAGGTTAGTTTATTGTATATATAAAAGAGCTAACTCTAGACCTAGATACAGGGAGTAGGTTAGTTTATTGTATATATCAAGGAGCTAATTACAGACCTAGATATAGGAGTAGGTTAGTTTGTTTTATATATCAAAGAGCTTACTCTAGACCTAGATCTAGGAGTAGGTTAGTTAATTGTAATGTATTGTAAAACTATATCGGAAAGAAACTGCTAGCATATGCCAACTATTGACATCTAGGAAGCTACTGGAACAGCTGATGAAGTTTGACCCGCGTATGCCCCTGAAGAATGTGAACCTAGTGGAGGCTCTAACCTTGATCAATGCTGATGATATGGTAAACATGGAGAGAATGGAGGTACTCGGGGACGTGTTTTTAAAGTTCAGGTCATTTATTTTAAAGTTATTTTGTAGTGAAATCATAATTTTGCTTAATAGCTATATCTTAAACAATCTTTTAGGAAAATTGTGTATTAAATGTGCTATTAGATATAAAGTGTACTGCAGGACTATTATGTTTGTGTACTAATATAAAGTGTACTGCAGGACTAGTATGTTTGATTACTAATATAAAGTGTACTCCAGAATTAAAGTAAAGTGTACTGCAGGACTAGTTTGTATGTGCTAATATAAAATGTACTACAGGACCAGTATGTGTGTATTAAAGTAAAGTGTGTTGCATGACCAGTTTGTGTGTACTAATATAAAATGTACTGCAGGCCCAGTATGTTTGTTAACTAATTTAAAATGTACTGCAGGACCAGTATGTGTGTATTAAAGTTAAGTGTACTGCAGGGCCAGTTTGTGTGTACTAATATAAAATGTACTGCAGGGCCAGTATGTTTGTTAACTAATTTAAAATGTATTGCAGGACCAGTATGTGTGTATTAAAGTAAAGTGTACTGCAGGGCTAGTTTGTGTGTACTAATATAAAATGTACTGCAGGACTAGTATGTTTGTGTACTAATATAAAGTGTACTGCAGGACCAGTATGTGTGTAGTACTAATAAAAAATGTACTGCAGGACTAGTATGTTTGTGTACTACAGTATACTGGAAGATGAAACTAAAAACAAGACGAATGTAAATGAAGGAGAGCTCACACTGCTTAGATCAAAGGTACCGAGGTGTTTTTTTACATGTCTAGGGTATCCCATGGAACATGACAGTAGTGAGAAGACTTGAAGGTCGTCTTTGTGCCATGAAGTTATTTGCAGCATTTATTCGTCAACCTACTTATAACAAAAATTACGAAATTCTTCTAGTCCTGGTGTTTCCAAAATGGGGTCTACTTGTTTGTGGTGGCAATATTACCGGAGATATGAAGAATTTCAGTCACATTTCAGTTAATTATAATAAATAAAATCAAACTTGTCGAAAGATGTCCATAACTCTTCATTTTTCAGGTAATAATAAAAGGCAGACTACTGTTTGGAAATGACAAAACTAGGTGTGTTATGTGATAATTATTAAATTAACTCTTGAATTAAACCTGAAGAATTAAGCTTAAAAATAACCATGGAAATTTTTTGTCAAATTTCAAAGACGATCTTGAAGCCAAGTTGATACTGGCATGTTTCTGGGACTAAATTCTCACAATTCCCTTCATTGTTTTTCCTGCGGTATCCCGTACAAGTCACTATCTATATTAAACCACAAATGAAAATAATCAATTTTCAGCTGAAAAGAAGATGACTCTAGGTTCTATATTTATGTCTGGATTGGCGATATGGCCATATGGCGTCGCTTAAAGTTTGATTGATTGATTGATTGGTTGGTTGGTTGGTTGGTTGGTTGGTTGATTGATTGATTGATTGAGTGATTGATTGATTGATTGATTATTCTAGGTAGTTGGGAATAAGAACCTATTCCGAGTAGCCAGCAGGCTGAACCTATCCAACGGACCGGTCAACGCGATCAAGATTGAAAGCCACAGTTCCTTCCTGCCCCCAGGATACTCTAGTTCAATAGGTATTTCCAGCAAACTCACATTTTTCCAACCCAAGGTCGTAAACCTTAAATATTTCAAATTATGAATCGAAGTTTGAAATATCAAAAGTTTACACCATCAGGTTGTAAAGATCATGGGATTGGAAAATATAAGTTTGTGGCAAAAACTCAATTGTTTTATGATCCAATGATAAAGGTGAAGTAAACTTCTATTTCAAGGGGGGGGGCGATTCACTTATTAATAATATGAATACTCAAGTCACTCGTAGAGAGATCACATCTTCTTCAATTTTGTGAATCCAACATGCGCCTCTTGGAAATACGACAGTCCCTTTTTAATGCGCATAATAAATATTTTGTAGAGCAACGTCTGGTAGAACTTGACGACAAGTTTCCCAGTTTGATTACTGATGAGAGGAGACGGTCAACCTTGTCTGTTGGTTCCCTTCTTAACTATATTCAGTACTCTGAGCTGGCCCTGTCAGACGATGCGCTTCTTAACCTGGCCAAACAACGGTTCTTAAAAGGAGAAGCAACAGGGGGTGTTAAAACCAGGTGAGCTTAAACTTTATTCATCTGGTCTAGTTTATTTATTTTTAACTAAGCATAAAACTTTCTGCACTTTCTTACTTTTAGTTTGAAGGTCTTTCTTATTCCTACATTTATACACAATATTAATAAAAAAAATCGCGGTTTTCTGTAGTTTTTAGATTTCCAAAAGAGATATAGAAAGTTTTTTATGTTTATTTTTCAAACAATTTGATTCGCCATAAACCTTCTCTAGCGTACATACAAACCAAAGATAGGAATAGTAGAAGAATTACACTTATGAGCGAAGGAAGGCAGGCGGCCATAAGCCATGATATTTTCCCCTTCCATGCCACATATTAGCTTTTTTGTTTTCCGGCAGCCATGAGCCACAACCGTACGGTTTTCCATGCCACATAATTTGAGCCTTCCGGCAGTTATGTTTTCGTGCATTGAAATTGTGATTTTCAAAAATCCAGCGACGTCATTCAAAAGATATATATATAAAGAACTGTGTATTTAAGTTTTAAATTGAAATAATGATGATTCCTTCTAATGTAAACTGCTAAACTTATTTTCCTCAAAAATAAATTCAATCTTTCCTCTTAAATAAGTTTGGGAAACAAGAAAATTGCAAAGTAGAATTTTTTTGTTGAAATCTGGAACGCTCAGGAATGGCATTATTATTGTGTTTTGTCTTATATTGTCTTATTTTATAAAAACTACCCCAAACAGTTTGTCTCGGAGTCCACAGTGCGTAAAATTATGTAAAATTTTCTATTCATTGATCTTTAATAAACTTCTGAAATTTCTTAAAGGTATCATCTTTTGCGTGATGCGGCAGGATTTTTGAAAATTGAAATGTCAAGGCCCTAAATTCATCATTTGAAAACGTAAACGGAAGACCTTACCGGTGTGGCTCATGGCTGCCGAAAGATAAAAAAGCTAATATGTGGTATGGAAGGGGAAAATGTTTTGGATTATGGCCGCCTGCCCTCCTCCGCTCTACTAATAAACTATTATCAATGTTGAAATGTTCAAAGTGCGCAACATTAAGCTAAAAAAATTCCGTTCAGAATCTGGCAAGGTTTTTGTATTTGATTTTATTAGGATTTTCCCTAAGGAACCAACATTTTTTACAAACTCTAATTTTCTTAACTCTACAGATCATATCTTGATGCGTTCTGTGAGAACTATTAACGAATAATTAGTACCTTTCTTTTAAACACAACTTTGGCAAGTTTTTTGTTTTTTACTTGATTTGTGAATTAGATTTCACAATTTTATTTATTTAGAGAAAATGTTTTGATCTCCGACAAATCTTTGGCTGATGTTGTGGAAGCTTTGATTGGATGCTACCTCATTAATACAGGAACTAAAAACACTCTTCAGGTAGGTGTCGGTTATTGTTCTTTTGTATTATTGTTAGTATTGTAGTTTTGTCATTGTTATTGTTATTGTTATTGTTATTGTTATTGTTATTGTTATTGTTATTGTTATTGTTATTGTTATTGTTAATTGTTATTGTTATTGTTATTGTTATTGTTTTTTTATAGGTGTTAATGTTATTGATATTGGTGTTATTGTTATTGTTATTGTTATTGTTATTGTTTTTGGTTTTGTTACAGGTGTTAATGTTATTGTTATTGTTATTTTTATTGTTATTGTTATTGTTATTGTTATTGTTATTGTTATTGTTATTGTTATTGTTATTGTTATTGTTATTGTTATTGTTTTTGTTATAGGTGTTAATGTTTTTGTTATAGGTGTTAATGTTATTGTTATTTTTATTGTTATTGTTATTGTTATTGTTATTGTTATTGTTATTGTTATTGTTATTGTTATTGTTATTGTTATTGTTATTGTAATTGTTTTTGTTATAGGTGTTAATGTTATTGATATTGGTGTTATTGTTATTGTTATTGAGTATGAGTATGAGTATGAGAATATTATCGTTATTTCTTGTAGGTGATGGCTAGAATGGGACTGGACTTGACTCCAGAGAATAATGTTTCAGACTTGCTTGAAGGAAAGATGAACGTTAGAAAGGTATGCAATTTTCCCCCGATCATTAAAATCAAAAAGCCACTTGAAAAAATGTACCCCTAATAATTTTAGAACCTGGTTGAGTTTAAAGGAGAAGAAAATGCATTTGCTAATCTGAGGATGAAGCAAAGCTCAGCACAGGCTCTATATAATAGGTGATTCATCAAGATGTACTTAGGGAAAATATAGATATTGGATAAATCAAAGCTTTACGTCAAACTTTAAGTAAATTGCATTTAAAATTAAATCTGTTATGTTTTAAATAATAACTTATCTTTTTGAAGAGTTATTTAGAACATGTTATGAATTTCTTTTATTTAACCAAAATTATTTGGAATTCTCATACATGTGCGTGCAATCAAACTACATTAGTTAGAGATACTACCAGTGTTTCGGATCCGTATCATTTTGATGCGGATCCGAGGTAACTTTTAACGTTCATCTTTTAAAAATGAATACTTTATATATTTGAAATTTGCGCCATGTGAGCATTTGCCGCTGAGTAATCATAAAGTTAAAAATGTCGTCATTACTATTGATACTTACTTGATACTTGTGTGTTGATCCTCAGTGTTCCATCTAGGAATATGTAGAGGATTTTTTTAGGAACTAATGATCATCTGCTGGAAGAATGGTATCTTCTAGGTTTGTGAATTGATCCCAGTGATCATTGTGGATCTAATGTAGTAGTCATACTTGTTTTTGAATACATTAATATTTTTGGCGGATTTAACATCTTGTGGTAATTTATTCCACGAGTTTACAACTCTATTACTAAAGCAATTCCTTCTCAGTTCTAGTTTTGAGTTTTTTGATTTCAGGTTGAGTATATCAGCAGATTGTCTTGTTATGCGTTCACTAGTTTCATAAATGTAAACATTAAATTATTAAAGATAATTTCGAAAAATTTTCGTCATGTAAATAATACTTTTACGAACCATTTTGATTTATTTATTCCATGGTTTTGGTTAATTTTTGGCGCTACCCGGATCCATATCAATGTTTCCTGATACTGATCCGGATCCAACCAAATGGTACAGATCCGACCGGATCCGGATCCGAAACGCTGGATACTACATTAGTTAAACTATTTCTATTATTAATCTGGTTTCTGTATTGCCTTTATTTTGCCCGCTTAAAAGGTAACAACTTTTAGCTTGCCCTTTAATATTCGGAAACTCACTCTTTAATCTCAGGCTTTGTGTGTCAGAGATAGAGGAGAAGATTGGATACAGGTTCAAGGAGAAATCATTTATTCTCCAGGTACTATATACTATACAGAGATAGAGGAGAAGATTGGATACAGGTTCAAGTAGAAATCATTTATTCTCCAGGTACTATATACTATACAGAGATAGAGGAGAAGATTGGATACAGGTTCAGGGAGAAATCATTTATTCTCCAAGCACTATATACCATACAGACATAGGGGAGTAGATTGGATTCAGGTTCAAGGATAAATCCTTCATTCTCCAGGTACTGTACTCTACAGAGATATGTATAAGATTGGGTTCAGGTTCAAGGTACTATACTTTACAGTAGGGCTGGGCACGTTCCAACTTTTGAAATCGTTCCGTTTTGTTCTAGAACGAGGGCCTTCAGCTAAATCGTTCCGTTCTCGTTCCTTTTTTTGTATCGTTCCATTCCGTTCCGTTCTGAGTAGAAGAACAGTCTTCCCGTTCCGTTCCGTTCTTAGTGTTCTAATTTATAGAACGGTTCCATCCCTCTCGTTTCGTTCTCAGTCAAAGAACGTTTCCATCCTCCCGTTCCGTTCTTAGTATAGAACGATTATTAAAACTGGGTTACCTTAAAAAAGGGGGTATAAAATTTGTAGATTTTTGAAAAAAAAATTAATTTTCATAATCAATATTTCAATAATATCAAAAAGAAATAGAAATAAATTATAGAAAACAATTTCTTTCAACCTAAATTTACTTTCCTATATTATTGTGTCTAATGTCATTTACAATAATTCTATCTTTCAATTTCGGTTCACTACATACAGAGAAAATCTGAATTGGAAGCACATTCCTGATTTAAAACGCGTTCCCAACTTAGAACTCGTTCTTGAAAATAAGAACGCGTTAACGATTATAACCGTTCTTTTCAAGCAATTCCCGTTCCGTTCTTCCGGGTGGCCAAAATGTACGGATTGTACGGATTTTTGTTTTGTAACCCTAAAATTGTATGGATTGTACGTTTTTTTCAAATTGTACGGGTTTGTACGGATTTTTATCCTGGAAATACTCCGCTTTTTTTATAATTTTCACTCATTTCAGCAAGTTTTTCATGAAAATTTTATTAAAAAATCTCGTCTCAAATCTCGTCAAAATGAAGTTAGTTTAACTTATTTTCTGCATTCTAAATAATATTAGATTGATTAACGTTTCAATTGACAATCCAAATTCATTCATAATTTTGGAGATCCCATAAGTGTTCATTTGAGAATATGTTCCAGAAGTGTTCATTTGAGAATTTTTTTATCTATCTGTCTAGCTAACTGTCTAGCTATCTGCCTAGCTATCTGTATATCTATCTGTCTAGCTATATGTATAGCTATCTGTCTATCCATCTGTATATCTATCTGCATGTCAGTTTATCTATCTTTTTATCTATCTGTTTATATATCCTATCTGTCTATCTGTTTATCTATATGTGTATGTGTCTATCTGTTTCTCTGTCTATCTATCTGTCTGTCTGTTTATCTATCTATCTATCTGCCTCTTTATCAGATCGGAGAACATCCTCTCAGGTTTCTTCCATTTATCTGTAAATCTTTTCATTTTTAGTTTAATATTAACTTTCTTTTAATTGAGTGTGCAACCCCTGTACAACGCTATTTTTAATTATTATATTATAAAGATTTATTCACACACAAAGATATAAATACATATATAAATGGTGTAGTTAAATTTGTTTAAATAAATTTTTTTTGAAAATACAGGTTTCCAAAAGAAAAGAGAAAAAATATGCAAAATTATGCACAAATAGAAAACATTGATTTTTATTCACTACATAACATATTTTTGACACTAAACTCACTATTTGTCAAAAACTTGGGTATTTGGAAATTGAAAGGAACTGTCACCACAACATTTTCATGCCCAGCTCTATCAATTTTCGATATCTTTTCCCAGAGATCTAGAAAAATGGTAGATATCTTTCGTTTTTCTTGGATATTTCCCTCTGTATCCTGCAGTTGAAAAGCTTGATAAAAATTTGATCTAGAGTTCTTCATCTGTTCCAAGGAGAACTCTCGACTAAGTGTATCCAGAACACAGGTTTTATCAGCAACTCTATCAAAAGCATAAAACATTAATCCTAAAATTCCATCAACTAGAATCATTTTCCCAGATCTTGTAACTTTAAAAAGAAAGCCTTGATGACTGGCTTGTTCCTTTACAGTGGTCTCACTATCCATTTCCTCCAGGGAAGTATTTAAAGAATTATCCAAAGATTTTTTGGGTTTTGGCCCCATTTTCGCCACAAGATTGGCGAAAGCCAGATTATATCTAGAATCTTCCAGAATTCGATGAATGTACTAAAGTCTTTTAAGTCTTGAATTGAGAAAGCAGTGTGTAAACTGCCTAAAACACTCTTACAGAGAGATGTTTACTACTCAACTGCCCTGAACTAGATCCTAAATCTACACTCCACTCTTTCTAATTATAACTTAACCGTTTGTTTGTTAAATGGTCTAATTCCCACCGGTCTAAACAGTTTTAAAAATTAGAATCTTAGTTCTCTGGTTCTCTGGTTCTCTGGTTCTCTGGTTCTCTTCTGGTTCTCTTGTTCTTTAGTTCTCTAATTCTTTAGTTCTCTAGTTCTCTAGTTATCTATGTCTCTAGTTCTCTAGTTCTAAGTTCTCTTGTTCTCTTGTTCTCTTGTTCTCTAGTTCTCAAGTTCTCTATTTCTCCAGCTCTCTAGTGTTTAATAGTAATGTTTAAGTTTTATATCTTTGCAACCTTATGTTGTATACTTTTGTTATTATAAGCTGTGAATTCTGCCAGATTAATTAGGCTTGGTTTCAAAAACCAAAGGTTTTCAGGTTGCAAAGATAAATGGATTTTAAAATTGAGTTTATGTTGAGTTTCTTTAGTTGATCTTCTTTTTTCATTTTTTCCGGGTTCTCATCCAAGCATTCAAATACCTACAGTAGTTTTTACTACCAGGAATATAGGTTGTTAGAGGGAACATCATTGGTTGCTGAGGGTGGGATTTTTTTTCGAAAATTGTACTGATTGTACGGATTTTTTTCGAAAATTGTACGGATTGTACGGATTGAACGGATTTCTTCTGAAAATGTACGGATTTTTGTACGGATTTTTTCAAAAAACGTTTGAGCCACCCTGCATATGGTACAGTACGTCGCCCTAACCAGACTAACATACGACAGGGGTCAATTTTCTTTGCATAGTCCCGTGAGAGGGCTAATTATGACAACTCCCATGGCGCGTTCAGACTTTTTACAGTACCCGGCCTAATCCTAGGCCTATTTGACCGACCCCACTGGATTAGTCTACCTTGAGAGGGGAAGATTTAATACAGGTTCAAGGTACAGTACACCATGCAGAGATATAGGAGAAGATAAAATACAAGTTCAATGTACAATACACCATTCAGAGATTTTGGAGAAGATTGGGTTCAGGTTAAAAGAGAAATAATTTATTCCCAAGGTGTTATATATATATATTTATATATGCAGAGATACTTGGTAAATTGGGTCTAACTCTAGGTACATTGCACAAGTGCACAATTGCTGCGTTTCATTCTCAATAGACTATTAAAAATCCCAGCTTTAGAGTAACTTTTGTCTCCGTATTCATCAGTTTTATGAGTGCCTCTGTATTTTTAGGCATTTACGCACAGCAGTTACAGTGACAACAATCTAACCGACAGCTATGAGAGGTTGGAGTATCTAGGAGATTCAGGTCAGTTCTTCCTTTATGTAATTAAAAGGTACTGCAGATGTAATTTCAAGTCACCCTCAATTGGCAAGCTTGATACACAATACAGTATTTGGCTGATATAGGATGACAAAGTAATCCTTATATTATTATTGATGATCAATTGAAAAGCAAGCTAATGTTTTCATTTTCCGGGATTTGAGAAAATGTACTGTATTGGACGGTAAATATTCAGATGTTGATGGTTAGACAAAGGTTTAAATGGTGACGCTGTAAATTAGTCATAAACAAGTTGTTGCGTCGTTATCATCAAAATAACGCAAAAACAATCAGCATTGCTATCCCGTCTAAAACATTGAATAATCTACCTCAACCTCTTCTACCCTTGCATAGCAGGCGAAAATTCACATTGTGGGCTCTGATAAATCCGCGCGCAATTCAGGAGTCAAAACTAGAAAAGATAAAACCTTATTTTCTCCTTTAACTACGGTTCTATAAATGCAATCACAACTATACTAAAAAATCCAAGACCTTAAAATACGTTGAATCCAGAAAATAATTGCGCCAAAAACTGACGGATAAAAAAACTACGCGGCTAATTCAAATTCAACCAAAGGTCGTCGTTTAGTAACGATGGACGGTTCTTTGAAACTACGCCTACAGTCCTTATAAAAATGTTTTTTTTTGGGGGGGGGGGTATATGAATTGGTAGCTATTTGAGTGTAATTCACAGCTTGACCATTTTACAGATATTACATAGATCAAACAGTTCATGGTTCATGGATGACTAGCATCGCGTTGAAATTAGGGGGGGGGGGAGGATTTTGTCCACTTTATACAGCTGACAAACGGTTTTGTCACTTCATCTCCCGCCAATAAGCAGTTACATGAGGATTTGAAGTGTCCCTTGCTATGAAGCCGTCCTTTTTCGTACATTGGAGTACATCAAGAATATCTAACCTTTATAAACACCCTTGCACTCATCCCACCTCATAATAAATAAATAATTATCTAGTACTGGACTACCTAGTATCCTGCTACATTACTAAATAATTATCTAGTACTGGATTACCTAGTTACAGTATCCTGCTACATATATACTAAATAATTATCTAGTACTAGATTACTACCTAGTATCCTGCTACATATATACTAAATAATTATCTAGTACTGGACTAGTATCCTGCTACATATATACTAAATAATTATCTAGTACTGGATTACTACCTAGTATCCTGCTACATATATACTAAATAATTATCTAGTACTGGATTACCTAGTTACAGTATCCTGCTACATATATACTAAATAATTATCTAGTACTGGACTACCTAGTATCCTGCTACATATATACTAAATAATTATCTAGTACTGGATTACCTAGTATCCTGCTACATATATACTAAAACTGATATACTTATCTAGTACTGGATTACCTATTATCCTGCTACATATATACTAAAACTGATATAATTATCTAGTACTGGACTACAAAGTATCCTGCTACATATATACTAAAACTGATATAATTATCTAGTACTGGATTACCTAGTATCCTGCTACATATATACTAAAACTGATATAGTTATCTAGTACTGGACTACCTAGTATCCTGCTACATATATAATAAAACTGATATAATTATCTAGTACTGGATTACTACCCAGTATCCTGCTACATATATACTAAAACTGATATATTTATCTAGTACTGGACTACCTAGTATCCTGCTACATATATACTAAAACTGATATAATTATCTAGTTCTGGACTACCTAGTATCCTGCTACATATATACTAAAACTGATGCGGATCCTGGGAGGCTAACAGATATTAGGTAAATAAAAGATCAGAGGTTTTGCCAACTAATACTAAGCTAGGTCAACTTGAACCGTAATAAGACTTCAAAGTATTTAGAAATAATTTCAAGTGTCACTTTTATAGAGAGGCATATAAGATTCACAACTGTACCCTTAAACACTTTAGCTGATAGAGGTTGAAAGTGATATCCATTATTTTCCTTTCAAAATTGGTTAATTTTAATCGTGGTTTCTTTTCAAAAGTGACATACACTATTCAAGGTAGAAATTATGCGATATCTTCACATTATTGATCAGATAAAGTTTTTAAAGTACAGTTGTGAATTTATAATGTTACACTTAATAATTACAAGGGGAGTCACTTTTATGACAAAAGTATGAATGGTTTTATTATGACGAGAAAATTGATTCAGTGTTAAATCCATTATTATTTTTATTTCTCACTTATACTGATTTGTGTATTTGTGCTCTAGTCTGTAACAATATGTTTGCTGGACTACTCGTAGATAAAGTACTACATGGCAATATCCTATATATTTCAGTCTGCTCTAGTCTGTAACAATATCTTTGTTGGACTACTCGTAGATAAAGGACTACATGGCAATATTCTATATATTTCAGTATGCTATGGTCTGTAACAACATCTTTGTTGGACTACTCGTAGATAAAGGACTACATGGCAATATTCTATATATTTCAGTCTGCTCTAGTCTGTAACAATATCTTTGTTGGACTACTCGTAGATAAAGGACTACATGGCAATATCCTGTATATTATAGTCTGCTTTAGTCTGTAACAATATGTTTGCTGGACTACTCGTGGATAAAGGACTACATGGCAATATCCTATATCATATATATTAAGGTCTGCTCTAGTCTGTAACTACATGTTTGCTGGACTAATCGTGGATGAAGGACTTTATGGCAATATCCTATATTTTATATACTATATATTAAGGTCTGCTCTAGTCTGTAACTACATGTTTGCTGGACTAATCGTGGATGAAGGACTACATGGCAATATCCTATATCTTATATACTATATATTAAGGTCTGCTCTTGTCTGTAACAATATGTTTGCTGGACTACTCGTGGATAAAGGACTACATGGCAATATCCTTTACGAAGCTCCCATAGTTCGGGTTTGTAATTTTATCTCCTTGACTTTTAGTTTTTCCTTAAGTAAAAATATTGATTTTATAGTAAAAAAATATTTATTCCTGTGTACAAATTTTTTTAATTTTACAGCTCACGGAATTACCTACCACCGGTTCAAATCTAAACCTCCAATTCTAATCCTCATGAATATTAAACTTTGAAATTGTGATTTAAGATTTGAATCGGGGGTAGATATATATAAAATTTCTGCTTTTTCTGTTTTCATTGGTGAAATTAACAAAAAAAAATTCAAGGGATTTTCTTTTCTATAATATAAAATAACCTTTCCCGGTGTCATGCAAACTCACTGCTACATAACCAATCTTATTAACATCATAATCAATATCATTAACATAATCAATATCATTTTGGTCATTTTGAATAGTCTTACTTTCGCGAGAATGTCAGAGAGATTTAAAAGTATACTGTTGGGACAAACAAAAATTAAAATTTATTTAGAATAAAATCGTGGAGTATGTTGAGTTCAGAAACGAGGACCGCTCTATCCCCTACATCCTGGCCTCCAGGGAGAAGCTGCTGGAGAACCTCAAGAGGATCAATGAGTCCGAACCTCCCTCGCTCAAAGAGGTTGAAGTCCCTAAGGTGAGCAAATCGAAAATACTAAATCTTCCGTCCTTCCCGTCGTAAAATTATCACTGACATTAACTAGGTTGGATGTGTGGGGGCAAAAAAAGTGTAATTATGCATATTTATACTTTTAGGGAAATGCTTTTAGTGAAATAAACAAATAAACGCAGTTTTCAGTGGTTAGTAATTAATTATCGGTTTTACATTTTTAAAGCATTTTTCCAATAATTTAATGAAAATAAGGAATAATTTAATTTTTTAATTGAGAAAAAATTCTAGGTTCTAGGGGACGTTTTTGAAGCTTTGATTGGAGCAGTTTTCGTAGACTCTGGTCATGACCTTGAGGTCACCTGGAAAGTGTATAACAGGTACAGGGGGTTCCAATAATCATGGGAATTCGGGATTGTTTTTTCTTAATAATTTTTGATCTATTATAGTGATATCTGTTAATCCGTAGGAGACGCAGTAACAAAAGTCATAATACTTTTGTCATAAATATGTTTTTCATAATACTTTTGCCATAATCACAAAAGTCATAAATTAAGTTACATTTTTTATAAATTTCATAAGTCATAAATTTTAAAAGTCATAACTTTCATTTGTCATAAATACGATATTTACAGGATATAAATCATACATTTGTCATAATCATATTTTCATACTAATTCTTACATATTTTCAAATATGTTTACAACACTTGACATGTTTGTTAACATAAATTCGAAAATATAAGGAAGACGATTTTACCGGCCCAAAATGCCTCTGTTAATTCTCTAAATGCGTGTGTACACAGGAACCACGAATGAAGCAAGCACGCCCCACATGTCAAATCCCCGCTCAGCCTAGCTCCCACTTCATCCAGCGTCAGTTAGCTTTAGAATGTCGAGATGTGAACACCTCTGCTCTGGAACTCCTAACTCCTTCATCCCGCCGCTGATGTCTACTCTAGCAACAAATGCTGCTAATGTCTAAGCCGACCTCCAAGGCAGTCGCATGTTACGGGGTTGAGAGGCAAAGCAAGCACGCCCCACATGTTACTGACTGCAAAACCCCCCCTCCAGAGTCGCATGTCCAGGGGATTGAGAGGCAAATCAAGTTCCTCCCTTCACATGTTACTGACTGCTAATCCCCCAGAACTGTCGCTTAGATGTGAACCCTTTGATGCCAAGATGCTGACACCTGTGAGCTGACCATCATGAAGCTCCAACTGTTCCAATCCTTTCAACACCATCACCAACTTGAAGTTACTGCTGATGTTTGTCTTTTCCTTTATTAATTTCAATCAACCAATTTTAACTTCGCATTTGTGCAAATATTTCAAAACAAATCTTATTTTTCATAAATAAATGTTATAGAATATTTGGGTTTTTCCTGATTTCTTTATTAGAATATTTTTGACCTTTTTAAAGGTCAACAATGTTATATTTGTTAAACAAGATTGTCTATTTATCCGACTGAGCAAGTTCACTGGCTAGAGACTTCAGATAATCTTCCTGGGGTACAAGATGATAAAACAATAGTTTGGAGCCTGTTATGTTTCTCTCTGGGACGCTCTCCCCTGTTTTTCGTTGTGAAAGAGCTTCCTCTTTAACAAACCGTTCACATATTCTCTAAACATTTGCCTTTGTGCCAAGCTGGTTGTGCAGAATATCTTCATACTATGACAATAGATATCATGCAAAATAACAGCTTTGAAAAATCTCACAAATCGATCTCAAATCTCATAGACGATCCATGGTCAATGCAGTTTCCGAGCAAAGAGTTTGGTGGATTTCTAAAAGATTCTCTACTCTATTTAAAATGGGATAGATTATGACAAATGTATGATTTGTATACTATGAAAAATATAAGTTATGACTTTTATAATTTATGAAAAGTGAAACTATAAAAAATCGTATTATGACAAATGTATTTATGAAAAACATATTATGACTTTTGTTACGGCGTCTTGTAGAAGTTTCGTTCAGACTAGAGTTCAGAATTTGTTTCTGTTTTGATTGCATACTGTTGTACTTAGTAAACTGTTGTACAAG
Organism: Eurytemora carolleeae; assembly: GCF_000591075.1. Taxonomy (NCBI): domain Eukaryota; kingdom Metazoa; phylum Arthropoda; class Copepoda; order Calanoida; family Temoridae; genus Eurytemora; species Eurytemora carolleeae. Next base: position 168,902 of record NW_019396254.1, on the reverse strand, counting down.
CTTTTACACCAACAATGTAAACTTGTCCGTCTTCACTGTTTATCTTGCAGAGACAGTTATATTACTTAACTAAAAATATTCTTGTGATTTGGGGTAAATTTTCTAGAAGATTTAGATTATAGATTCATGAGCTGGATCCTGATCAAAATGAAATGAATCCATGGCACCATTGTTATATTCATCCTTTAATTCCAGGTTCAACCCTCAGTTGGATTTAATCATACAGGATCCTCCTAAGAATCCTAAGAAGGTTCTTTTTGAGATGTGTCCAGGTAAAGTTGGTATAATTTTTATTCGTTTTTATAAACTAGGCATTCATGGTAATACGCTCCTTTTCTAGTGACAATTTTAAATTGTTAAATTTTCTTCGTAATTGTAAAACTTACAATTTTGAGAATTTTTCTGATTAAATTGTGCCTTTCGAAAAAAGAAAAATGTCAGCATGTAACAAATCTAGACGCAATTACTATACTCAAAGTCTAATAAAGAACACACTTATCTCTATCTCTAGCCAAAACTCAAGGCTCTCTATTCTCAGCCAAACTCTAGGCTCTATATATGTCTGTATAAATCAACGAGTACTATTGAACTGAATTTATTTATATACAGGTGAATTTAAACTGTCCGTACTGGTCATTAAGGGTCAACATGAAACATGATAAGATAGATAAACGAACATAGATAAATACAGAATTCATTACAAAATACCCGGGGAAAAGGTGATGAGAGTATAGTTTACGAAGCTAACTATCTCTCATTAACTTATCATCAAATATCTTCGACCTCTCTATTTGGATTTGATCTGCCCCGGGTTTCATCCTGATCTTCCCCCTGGTACCGTTCCACGGCATGAGGGATAGCGACACATTGCGGAACGCCACCCCAACCTCTTGTCCTGTGCTGATCTCGANATTACTATACTCAAAGTCTAATAAAGAACACACTTATCTCTATCTCTAGCCAAAACTCAAGGCTCTCTATTCTCAGCCAAACTCTAGGCTCTATATACGTCTGTATAAATCAACGAACACAATTGAACTAAATTTATTTATATACAGGTGAATTTAAACTGACCGTACTGGTCATTAAGGGTCAACATGAAACATGATAAGATAGATAAACGAACATAGATAAATACAGAATTCATTACAAGCATTGTATTTTTTTTGTTCAAATTTCTAAAACTTGATCAACCCTAAACCTTCCTTGGGCCCATGTCAGTTGCTATAAAAAATTTGGGCACCTGCATCGGGTTAAATTTTACAGGTTTTTTTGGTACAAACAAAAAATATATATATATATATGTCGACTCGGAGATTTTTAAGCTTTTAAGAGGCTCCATTAAATAATATGAGATTGTTTGGTCTAATTATTATACTACGCAAAAAAGAACTCTGAACAATTATTCAAATTATTAGTTAACCAACAATTGATTTTGCTCCTTTAACGTGCACTTAATATTTTCAGTTAGAATCAATATATCCAAATGTTAAAAAAGCAAAAAACAAATTTCGATGTACAATGGGGTTTAAAATAAAGAAAAACAATCAAAACGATGACAAATTTTATTTTTAGGAGTAAAGTTTGGAAAAGCGGAGCTGAAGGAGAATCATGTGAATATTACCGCTACTATCTCCTGCAACGGGAAGGATTTGAAGTAAGAGATACAGCAACATTTCATAGGAACATATCTCTCCGTCCCCCCCCCCCCCTCATGCATATTCAGTTAATTGGGGACATTACTAAAAACTGGCCTGATGATATCTAATTTTGTTCTCCCTAGAATTAGATCTTCAAAAAATCATTTCCCTCTCTCTCTTTATAATTATAACTGTTCAGGTTTATCGGGCGAGGGAATAATAAGCGGATGGCCGAGATTGCTGCGTCTAAGTGTGCACTTAGGAGAATGCAATACCGTCACAACTAAACTGAAAAAGATGAAAATTGATTCTTAATTACGCTTTGCAATGAATAGCAATTATGGACGTTATGTTGCATTTAATTTATGAATTATTGGTTATTGGGATGATGTTATCTACATCATATTTTGCCCCAATATAAATTGATCTCATCTCGAGTGTATTTGAGAGAGAAAATTGCGGGATTTTGATTCAATCCAATGCTTCCAAGTGTTTATTGTTGGTCTAAGCGTTTAAAGGTTTATGTGATTTGTTATTTGTGATTTTCAAGACTTCTTGGAGAAATAGAGACTTTCAGAACTTTTCATTCCATCTTGAAATCTAGATGGTTGCTGGAGATATTATCTGCAGCATTCAGATTTCAGAATCTTTAAAGACTAAGACAGGACTGGCTATCAACCTTGAGACCTTGGACAAAACTTGTTGATGTCCGAAAGACCTAGATAGTTATTAGACCTAGGTAGTCGGTAGGACTGTTAACGTAGAAACCTAAATGAATATGAAGTATACAAAAGACTAAATACCAAGAAACCTTTCGAGTTTTGAAGAACCTTAAAATTGATGGATTGAAATATTCTTGCATTTCAGTAATAGCAAAATTTCCCGAGGTATGAAGACGCATGAGAAACAGAAAACCCTAAACAGGGGAATCAAAAGAAAACTTAAGGAGTTGTAAGATTAAGAAATCTATATCAGAATAATTTCCTGGATGGCTAATAAAGATGAAATATTTTTGTAATTTCAAACCTAGTCTGTATTTTTATTTTTGTGTCGTACTGTTTTAAACAAACATTCTTGTATTGCGTATTATGCTAAAATCTTATATGTTATTATCATTGAGTAAAAACTGATAAATATCTATTAAAAAGTTCTGATTTTAAAGGTTATGCTTTGCTTTAAACAAATATTCTTGTAATGCGTATTATGCTAAAATCTTAAATGTTATTATCATAGAGTAAAAACTGATAAATATCTATTAAAAATGTTTTGATTTTAAAGGTTATGCTTTGCTTTAAACAAACATTCTTGTATTGCGTATTATGCTAAAATCTTAAATGCTATTATCACAGAGTAAAAACTGATAAATATCTATTAAAAAGTTCTGATTTTAAAGGTTATGCTTTGCTTTAAACAAACATTCTTGTATTGCGTATTATGCTAAAATCTTAAATGCTATTATCATAGAGTAAAAACTGATAAATATCTATTAAAAAGTTCTGATTTTAAAGGTTATGCTTTGCTTTAAACAAACATTCTTGTATTGCGTATTATGCTAAAATCTTATATGTTATTATCTTAGAGTAGATATCTATAAAAAATGTTCTGCAAAGCATAACCTTTTAAGATTTTTTTAACATCATATACTCCCGCTTTGGTATCAATTTTTCAATGTAAATTATTTTAGTTTCGATGCTTAAAATGTGATTATGTTGACAGTTACTTTTATTACAATTTATATTATCAAATTAAAATCTATTTTTTAATTCAGACCTATTTAATTATTTCAAATTAATAATTGAGTTAGAAATAATAATTTGTGGGTGTTGTGTTAGCTTAAAAATGGTCAGATTGGGGCCAAATGTTTTTAGGTTATTTGCGTTCACTGCAGGAACCGAGTCTTTGCCATACACAAATCTGTTTGTGTGAATGTTTGATAGAATTTGAGGGGGGGGGGGAGTTATTATTCTAGTGTAACTGAGCACTCGAAAGGGTCTTTAAATCATATGTTTCACTGATGACCCAGGGTACTGCTGAGAGCTCCACAACCCCCTGAGATGAGAAAAGTCAAAAGCTCTATTCCTCTCGTAACGTATTAAAAAGAAATCTGCAAAATGTTACAATTGTGCTTTTTTATATATTGAAGAAATACGATATACGAGAGTGGTGTAAAAGGGAGAGACCGGGTGACATGGTAGATGAACTGCGAGTGCGGAATTGTAGAGAAATGTTTTAGAATTCATTTGAGACCTATATGACGTTTTTACGGTGTAAATTGTTCAGAAAGAGTCCACTGAAAAGGTCTTTAAGGTTTTAATGAACAAACAAATATCTTTCCAGTGATAAACATGAAACTCTGGAATAGGAAGATGACTTCCAGATTTAAGTTATAACTTTAAATAGTCCATTGAACATTAACCACAGCAATTGAGCACTGTACAAGACTGATTATACTTAATTTTAGCGAATATTTAAGTGTCTAGTTGATTAGTAACAAAATCATAAACTCTGAATCAGTGTCTAAATGTCGTCTTCCTACTCCACAGTTTTCTGGTTTTTGCACTGGACAATACTGCAGTCTCAGCTCAACTACAATGTCTAGCCAGTCTCTCCCTTTAAACACTTTTTATTTTTATTTTAAAAAGCAAAGGTGAGAAAACAAAGAAAATTTTCCGTAAAATTGGGTGATTTCCTAGGAGACCAGTTACACTTCACAGGAACTTATTTTGTGTCACGTGACAAACCCTTGGATTAAAATACAGGATGTCCCAAAAAACATGGGAATTCAGTGACGAATTCGATGTCGTCTTTTTTCAGGATTAGTATTTTAATACCTGATGTAAAGACATATTATGTAATTTCGTCTGCAAGAGTATATTTTACGTAAACTTTAATAAAATGCAGTATTATTATTCTGTGTCTTAACACGAAAACGAAGAAAACTGAACAGCCCTGAAAAGTATTTTAATGAGATTGAAATGTTTGTGTACAAAACTAATTGTACTGTGGTGTACAATTATTCCAGTTTATTCATATCCATTAACAAGACAATAAATGCATTAATGGCCCCAATTCATAAACAAGGCCGATAGCGATATACCCTTGAGGAAAGAAGTTTCATTGTGAGAAGTTTTGAGGAATTTAAAACTTTAAAATGATCGTGCCCAGCGGGTTGTATACGCTTTTCAAAGAGCATTTCCTGGCTCAAAAGTACCAAGTAAAAGTACAGTGTATAGAATATGTGAAAAAATTCAAGCAGAAGTTTACAGTTCAGAACCTCCACCAGGGATATAGTGGAAGAAAAAGGTCTGTTCTTACAGAAGCAACCAAGGCCAGAGCGGAAGCTCTGCTTGAACAAGACAGAAACACTTCATATTTAATTCAAGCCGGCTCTGCTCGAAAAAAATAATTTTAACGTGTCTAAATCTTCTTGGAGTAGGTTGATGCAGGAGATGAATCAACAATGTTTTAGGTAAACATTATGTAATTACTTTTTAGTAAAAAGTCCAACTGAAAATAATCAATTTTTAGCAAGAAAAATAAGAATTTCACATTCTTTCTTGACTAGACAAAGGTTTTAAGAGTATGAATCGGAAACGCCACTGTAAAAATTTAATTTCACTGGAAATTTTGCCTTAAGCCCTTTTAAACTTTGTCTGCTTAACGATGAATGAGATATCCTCATTAGTAGGCTACAAAATTGATTAGTTTTAATTATAGTTTTTCTATTAAGTGAGTTTCGAATTTCTACTTCAGAGACAATAAGTAAATAGTTTCTTATCAAAATAAGAAAAAGAGGGGGGGGCAAGTTGACCCTTAGTCAGTCAGTTGGTAAACTAGGTGTAACTGAAATCTAGAAAATGGCATGTTTTAAACTTTATCATTAAAAATGACTATTTGATTCCGCTGCCATTCTCATTATATACATATGGACATTCTTTTACTTGTATTTTGTTTAGATTGATTACAGCACAGCAGCTTCGTCTATCACAGGGGGGGGACAGGGAGAAAAGGTTTGAGATGTGCGAGTGGCTGGTGACGCTCTCAGATGAAGAACTCATCAATATCGCTTTCACTGACGAAGCTAACTTTTACTTGGGTAAGAATTATAAATTTGTGTCAAGCAGAATGAACTTAATATTACTGTTTTTTTTTTCAAATAGATGCAAAGAAAAGAATTTTTTCACACTAAAACTTAAAATGGATGTTTAAATAAAAAATCTCCCTGCATTTTTATTAAGTCATTTCATTTCTCATTTAAACTGTAATATTTAATTATGTAATGGTAAACCCTAAATGAGCCATACATCGAAAAGAATTTTTAAATGTCGTCTTGACAATTTATCAATGGGTTTTATACTATTTTACGTAAATCTCAGTATTTGCGAAAATAAATAAATAGCCATGAATATGCGGGAACAGTTTTCAAGAGTTCTATATAATCATTTAATTAAAAAACTGAATATCTGCAACATTCCATTATGAGAAAGTGAAGAATACGACATTTGATGAATTCTTTTGATGTATGGCTTATTTAGTATATAGGGTGTCCCACGGAACATGACAGTTGATGAATAGCATAAAATGTCTTCTTCCATAATTTGTTAAGTTAATATCAAAATGCATAGTAAAAAATATTATATGGCAGTCAAATTATAGTAAAATTTAATCAAATTAAAATATATTTAAGTAAAAGATTTTTTAAAATAAAATTACCGAAATATGCTGTAAAATGTCTTCATTATCTAATGCAGTATATGGAAAAAGATATTCAAAACTATTCATCAACTGTCATGTTTCGTGGGACCCCCTGTGTGTAAATAAGTAAAATTTACATTGTAAAAATAGGAAGATATGTTTTAAGGGGGAAAGATTTTTCACACATTTTTCACACATTTTTCAAATAGGAAATACAAAATGTATTTTTAATTCTAAGAAACAGTTACAAAAGACATTTTTCGCTAAAATCAAAATTGACAATCGCAAATGGTCTTTTGTGATGCTAGTAAGAGTGTTTTTTTAAATATGTCGATATGGGCATAAAAAAATCCTTCTTTCAAGCCATATTCAATGGAGAAACCATTATACAAAATAATAAATAATAGCCAAATTTAAGCTGAAAACTAAGGAATTTTGTAATTTTCCTAATTTTTTCCACTTTAATGCTCCTAGATTGCTGCGTAAAATTAGGCTTTGCAAGGCGGATTTTGTTTTACCCATATCGACATATTTTGAAAAAAATAAGAAGCACTTGTATAACCGGTTTTTCGGCCCCAAATGGTCATTTGCGATAGTCAGTTTGGATTTTAACTAAAAATGCTATTTGTAAGTGCTGCTTAAAATAAAAATAAAAACATTAAAAGCATAAAATACATGCGTGATGAAGTTTTTCGCAATGCTGTACTTGGCATATCAGGAATATGATAAATCAAAACGTATCAATTTTGTATCGACCACTGAAACTTTGTGATGTAAATATTGCTCAATTGAACAGGTCATGACCACTGACAGGTTGGTCAAACTGGGAAGAATGGCAATGCACCCAAAGAGGCTTGCCTTAATTTTGGACATCAGTGTTTCAAATGCCTCCTTTAGGTTATTTTTAACTCTAAAAATAGACATAAAAACTACTTGCAGTCTCCTGCTAGAAAAATTCAATGATGCAATACAAAAATGGAGATTTTAAGAAAAATAAATATATCGAAAAACTAGTATCTGCTATCATATGATTATTTATACAATTTTGTAATAAAATTTGTTAAAAACATTTTTCTACCCTGTACTGTAAAGAAACTGTAATTTTTATATAGTAGTAAGGGGAAATAAATACACCGTTAGTTCTTTGTTTTCCCATGCTACAGGGTGTCCCAATAAACATGGGAATTCAGTGACGAATTCGATATCGTCTTTGTTATGAATTAGCTTTGCAATACCTGATTTTAAAAGCCATAATATTATTATGTCTGCTAGAGTTTATTTTATGATAACGGTAAATGGCTGTAAAAATGTGTCTATAATGTCTCCGCAAGATGAACATTGAAGACGGACAAGTTTACTCTGTGTGTATACTGTAATTTTCTTGTTTTACTCAGTACAACCGTATGCAGTCAAAACATAAACAAACAAATTGTAAACATAGCAGAAGAAAATCTTACGGATTACAGCTTTCTCAGTTGGTATCACTATACAAAATCAAAGAGTTTTTTGAAAAGACGATATCGAATTCGTCTCTGAATTCCCATGTTTATTGGGACACCCTGTGTTTAAATAGTACCAAGCCAAGCTGTCTTTCCGAGACGGAATCAGATGCTAGGGATAGCTTGGGTTTATCGATCTGAACGTGAAGATAGGGAGGGCTAGGCTAGTCGGCTACAATCTCTGACCGAGCACAGTACAATGGAGTTGTTTGTTTTCAAGATGTTTTATCACTAATATATTTTTATATCAACCATTTGATCTATTTTCATTATTAAAATAAAGTATTTGTTTCATGTTATAATTCAAGCGTCGTGAAGTAAGTTTGCTAATATGACTATTTATTGAGTTAATTTGATCAAGTCCTATAATACTAGAGTCTGGTAAACTCTATTTAATCATACATCTGACGGTCTCGCCTAAAGAAAGGATTAAGTTTGTATATTTTATTCAAATAAAACTCAGAATTGATATTCTTACATTATAATTTCTATCTAAACATTAATATCTGTTTTTTGACAATGCTTTCAAAAAATAAAACATATAAAATTAAAACATTTAACAATATTTTTGTGGAGAAAAAAATGTTAAATTTAGCCCATTTTAGTGCCAATTTTCCACAAACTTAGATTTCTTATTCCTATATCTTAACAACCTGATATTTAAAATTTAGATTATTCTTTCTAACAGAATTTATAGTTTAAAATATATATAAGGTTTACAACATTGGAAATTGCTGAAGTATAGAAATTAAAAAATCAGAGTTTGTGGCAAATGCTCAATTTGTTTTGAATCAGAAGCAGTAATAGGTTTTACAAGTTACCCACAAAGGATGATACTGCAAAGACGACCTAGAACTCCTTAAATATGATGAATCCTAGGTTAGGTTTTCTACCTTATATAGTCACTAAATCTATATAATAAAACAAGACATTTGTATATATATATGTTGCATATAGCCGGCCAAACGGCTGAACCAAATGGACTAAATTTGTTTGTGGACACTCATGGGTGGCCGGGGGGTGTTATAGGCTAAAAAAATCGATTTTTTTTCATAATTTTTTTCTATCTTTTTTAGCACGGGCAACACCGGGCCCCATCTAGTAGTTTATACATTGATTTGGCAAAAATAACAAAACATGGCAACAGTCGCGGGGAATCATAAATAGAAGAAAACAGACAGTACAGTACATTTTGTACAGTCGTATCTGAAGTCTCAATCTTTGTGGCTTACCCTGTTTAAAGGAGAAAGCACTGTATTGTGAGTCAAGGAAAGNTAGGATTATTTTATTGTGACGTATTAGGCTACCTCAGAAACTTGTTTTAGATATTAGTATTGTTAAAGTAGTGGAAGACAAGTCTTGAAAGTCGTCTTTGATTTTTGAAATGAATGATTTCGCCCAGAATTTGACAATTTCGGTTGTATTTCATAAATTGAAATATAAATCGAATTCTTTATATCTCTTGTAATGTTGAAAGTACAAAATGGCCGACCTTATTTTGGCAATTGCAGGACAATAGTTGTTATAGTGATTATTGTGTTATGAAAAGTATTTCTGAAATGGTGCTGTCAAGTAGAAGCTATTAAACCATTAAACAGTTGTAAGTGTACACACTACACAGTACAGTACGGTTTTATAGGTTGGCACGGTTAGCAGGTAGACAACTATCACCCCCCCCCCCCTCTGGTGTATTCCTTTTGCAATTTATATATGTTTACAGTAAATCTGGTTCTAAGGCTGTCCTATTACGTCATAGTAAACAATCTTCCTCTTTTATATCTAAATCCCTTGATGTTGTGAGTATCATATTGTACTGAATTTTCTTATTACAAAAAATTTTCTTTTGAAAAAAAATCAATTATTTTTGTAAAAACCTTACTTTCGAAATGTGCAGTTTTTTGTTTTAATGTAAAGAAAGGTTAATTCACGTTTCGATATCGGTGAAACAGCTTACATTGCTATGTGGTATATATACAGTGATAACCAGAAAACTCTGCAGAAAGACGGCTTTATTGCAAGATATCAGTGTATTTTCTAGACACTTACAGCTAAACCCTAAATAAGCCAGACATCGAAAGAACTCATCAAATGTCGTATTCTTCACTTTCTGATAGCGGAATGTTGCAGATATTTAGTTTTTAATTAAATGATTATATGGAGCTCTTTTAAACTTTTCCCGCATATTCATGGCTATGTATTTATTTTCGCAAATACTGAGATTTACATAAATTAAGGTTTAACTGTATATTAAATTACTACTTATGTGAAATGGGTCTATTTACGCTGCACAATTGCTGTGTCCCATGCTTATTGGACACTTGAAAGCCTTAATTTGAATCTTTTTCTGTTTTCTGGTTATCACTGCAGTGTATAATTGTTTTTAAAAAATTTTGTTAGTGCAGTACTTCTAAATTATGTACATTGTTGAAAAAAAAGACATAACCAACTGTTTTATCTTATTTGATCTTATGTACTAAACACAATATTTGATGAACTGACACCTATCTTTATTGACAACAGGAACGCTGAACCTAAATAAATAGTTGATACTATTTCGTAATATAAAAGATATCTTATAACATTTACCAATAATATAATTATGCATTTAGATTTTACCTGTGCGTTTTCCAGTATTTTTTGTTGTTCGTTATCACCAAGAACAATGGGAAGCTCTGTAACATCTATATCCTAAAAAATAGAACAATGGGAAGCTCTATAACATCTATATCCTAGAAAATAGAACAATGGGAAGCTCTGTAACATCTATATCCTAGAAAAAAGAACAATGGGAAGCTCTTAACATCTATATCCAGAACAATGGGAAGCTCAGTAATATCTATATCCTAGAAAATAGAACAATGGGAAGCTCTGTAACATCTATATCTTAGAAAATAGAACAATGGGAAGCTCTGTAACATCTATATCCTAGAAAATAGAACAATGGGAAGCTCTGTAACATCTTTATCCTAGAAAATAGAACAATGGGAAGCTCAGTAATATCTATATCCTAGAAAATAGAACAATGGGAAGCTCTGTAACATCTATATCTTAGAAAATAGAACAATGGGAAGCTCTGTAACATCTATATCCTAGAAAATATTATGATATCACCAAGAACAATGGGAAGCTCTGTAACATCCATATCCTAGAAAATAGAACAATGGGAAGCTCCGTAACATCTATATCCTAGAAAATAGAACAAGTGGAAGCTCTGTAACATCTTTATCCTAGAAAATAGAACAATGGGAAGCTCTGTAACATCTATATCCTAGAAAATAGAACAATGGGAAGCTCTGTAACATCTATATCCTAGAAAATAGAACAATGAGAAGCTCTGTAACATCTATATACTAGAAAAAAGAACAATGGGAAGCTCTGTAACATCTATATCTTAGAAAATAGAACAATGTGAAGCTCTGTAACATCTATATCCTAGAAAATAGAACAATGGGAAGCTCTGTAGCATCTTTATCCTAGAAAATAGAACAATGGGAAGCTCTGTAACATCTATATTCTAGAAAATAGAACAATGGGAAGCTCTGTAGCATCTTTATCCTAGAAAATAGAACAATGGGAAGCTCTGTAGCATCTTTATCCTAGAAAATAGAACAATGGGAAGCTCTGTCACATCTATATCCTAGAAAATAGAACAATGGGAAGCTCTGTAACATCTATATCCTAGAAAATAGAACAATGGGAAGCTCTGTAACATCTTTATCCTAGAAAATATGAAATCATGAAATTTTGTTCCTCAGAACAAACTACCGAAAGCATTGAAATTTCGAACGTTTTGCACAAAATCACGAACAGAATGCTAGATATCTAAAATATTGCAGATATCTCCAAACTTTTCAGTAATTTGTTAGATTGGTACAAACTATATTGTAAAGCTAGGTCTCAACTCTAACCGTGCAAGGTGTCCCAATGTAACAAGAAGGTTAGGCGACGACATTAAAATCTGTCATCAAGCTTCTTTGCCGGATCATTTTTTAATATAAATCATTAAAATAAAATTGTTAAAAACATTATTTTCCTACTTTTTTTTCAACAATTGGCTTCTCTGTGCTTTCAATATTCTCTATCATTGAGTCCACCAGGAACCTAGGCATACAAAAATACAGGGTGTCCCAATAAACATGACAATTGAGAGACGACTGTACGACTCAAAATTTGCCTTTGATCTTCAAAAAAAAAAGTTTACGATATTGTGAATCAAAAGAAGGGTTTTGAGTTTATGAAAAAAATTAGCTTAATTAGATTTTAACTTCACATTTTTTTATTAAAAAAGAATTATACTGAACATAATGTTGCACACCTATCATGACGATCCTCAGTAGTTACAATTCTTTGAACAACTCTATATATAATATGTATATATATATATAAAGATTCATGAAAATTCTTTTTATGCATTTTTTAAATGTGTACTTTTTTACACAATTTAGTATATATTTAAACAAGACCATTTCCTTCCATAATTAATCTTTGTTTCTCTCTACTAGTAAATATTAATTATGCAAAAACAGTTATGTATTAATTAGTATTTATCAGAAGTTTTAGAGAAAATACAGAATATATCAGAATGTGTTAACAGATTTACAGAGACTAAACTTTTGGTTAGTAAAGCGCTCAGCTCCACCATAGAATTAATTAAATTTTTAATTCTAGGGGTTTAACAAGGTTGTTGTTATGATGGACGCTACTACAGGGTGTCCCACAAATCTTAAGAGTACAAAGACGACTTAAAGGTTGTCTTGATGTTTGAAATAATTTGCAGCATCCACTCGTCAACCTACTTTTACATGTATGAATCATAATGACAAAATTTCTCTAGCTCTGACATTCCCAAAATGTGGTTTGCCCTGTAATATATATATATGTGCTTTTGCTTCATCATTACCATTTAAAAATATTTTACCTCTGATGTAGTTACAGCTCTCTGAACAAGATCGCATTTGTTTGCCAGCAGTAGGGTTGGTATTCCTTTTCCTTCGCACAAACTAACCTATGGTGGAAACTTATAAATGTTCCATCTAAACTGGGTTTAACTAATGCCAGCTATAGAAGTGGTCCTTCCTTCGCACACACTAACCTAAGGTTGAATCTTATGAATGCTTCATCTAAACTGGGTTTAACAAATGCAATAGGGTTGGTATTCCTTTTCCTTCGCACAAACTAACCTAAGGTGGAATCTTATAAATGTTCAATTTAAACTGGGTTTAACAAATGCCAGCAATAGGGTTGGTATTCCTTTACCTTCGCACAAACTAAACTAAGGTGCAAACTTATCAATGTTCCATCTAAACTGGGTTTAACTAATGCTAGCTATAGGGGGGTATACCCTTCCTTCGCACAAACTAACCTAAGGTGGAATCTTATAAATGTTCCATCTAAACTGGGTTTAACTAATGCCAGCTATAGGGGTGGTACACCCTTCCTTCGCACAAACTAACCTAAGGTGGAATCTTATAAATGTTCCATCTAAACTGGGTTTAACAAATGCCAGCAATAAGGTTGGTATTCCTTTACCTTCACACAAACTAACCTAACATGTCCTTTCAACATTCAAGAAAATGCTAAAGGGACTGTAAGCGAAAATGCAAGTAACCCTCTTTGCAAAGATGTCAATGCCCGATTCGCAACAGTACCATAGAAACTTGTTCTAATCAGTAATGGGGAAAATGTTGTATAGCTTGTCAAATTCATACTTAATCAGTTATTGCTTTTAAGGGTACCGTTGTAAATCGGACATTGCCATCTTTGCATTAAGGGATATTGAGACTAGGCTTACAGTCCCTTAGAAGAGGCGAGAGACACCAACTTAATAAAGTAGTAGATATAAAGACAACAAATAGTGAGGAATAAATAATGATATTATATGGGAATAGTAGATATAAAGACAACAAATAGTGAAGAATAAGTAATGATATTATGTGGGAATAGTAGATATAAAGACAACAAATAATGAGGAATAAAATAGTAGATATAAAGACAACAAATAGTGAGGAATAAGTAATGATATTATGTGGGAATAGTAGATATAAAGACAACAAATAATGAGGAATAAAATAGTAGATATAAAGACAACAAATAGTGAGGAATAAGTAATGATATTATGTGGGAATAGTAGATATAAAGACAACAAATAGTGAGGAATAAAATAGTAGATATAAAGACATAAAATAGTGAGGAATAAATAATGATATTATGTGGGAATACCAGTTATGTATAATAATATCTTGCATCCGCATGGCGGACAACATATTTCAAAAAAAAAATTTAAAATATTCATTTCTTCACCTTGCTGTCCAAATCAGCTTTCCATTTTCGTACACTTTCAAGGCTTTTCTTACTGAAACAAATAAGATTTTTATTCAAAAATAAATGGAAAAAATCATAAATTTTGAAAAAAAAAACTTAAACTTAGACAGAAAAAAAATCGAATACTTCAGTTACTTCAGTTTTATTTTCTCAATATTTTTTAACTTTTCAAAAATAGAAGGAGAAAATCCTTATTATTATTATTTAATGTCATTATGTCGGTACTTAATATTTTTTTTTTAACAAAATACGATATACCTTAAACTTTATTTTTATAGTAAGTGTATGAGCCCTATCATAAAAAAGTTGGCGCACCCTAATCAATATCTAATTTTTGAGTTACCATATAACTATGTTAATTCTACATTAAAAGTTCAAAGAACTACTTCCCTGACTTTTTAATAGAAAAATCAAATTATGGCTGCAAACTTTAGTATCTATATATAAATACATTAATATATCTAAATATATATATATCTATATATATATACTCAATTTATTATTCAATCAAAAAAACAGATAAAACAGATAAATATCCTTATACACAATGTTTCATAGACCAATTGTCATGGACCAATCTTCAGTGAGGTCTGTTCTGTTCTGTGTATATATATATATATATATAAATATAAATATACAGGGATACCAAAAAAGGATGAAACTTTAAAGACGACCTGAAACTCTATAAATCTGATGATTTCAAAGTTAAATTAAGTATTCTACCTTGAGTACAATCTTTTAAATGCTTATTCAATGGTTAGGGAAATAAAGAAACAAGTTGTAGTAAATAATAAATATTGGAAAAAAACAGACGGTATAAATTCTGTAAAGTCGTCTCTGAAGTCTCATCCTTTGTGGAGAACTCAAAAACCGAAATTATCGATGTTTTGGAAAAAATTTAAAATAAATAGTTTTGTTCGTAATTAAGGCATACCATTTTTTTCTTTTTGAAATATTAAAAAAAGTCTGCGAACAGGAAAAATATTTAAAATTTTTTGGGAAAATGTTTTCTTATTGTTTTCTAAAATTTTATAAAAATTTATTAAAAATTAAAAAATAACAATAAACGTAAGTCAATTATTTTCATTTGTGAAGACCAGTTGAAAACAATAAAAAAACATTTTCCAACAATTTTACAAAAATATTAGTTTAAAAAAAAAATAATTTAATTTCCCGGATTTTTTCCATTAAAGTTTTATTAGATTCGATAATATATTTCCATGATTCTATCCAAGATTTATAAAATTCGATTAAAGATTAACAAGGTTCTATTAAAGTTTACAAGGTTTTATCATACTTTTATCTAAGATTTGTTAAATACATAAAAGATTTACATGATTCTAACAAAGTTTTATAAGATTCTATCAAAGTTTTTATGATTCAATCAAAGTGTTAGATGATTCTATCATAGTTTTACCTAGTTAGATCAAGCATGATAATACAGCCCTGACTCTCTTTGAAGTAAACACGGGTCATCCAGGTGAATCTGGAATACAACTATCTGGGATTAAGCTCAGATTGTTGTAGAAGCTTGAGCTAAACTTGGACTAAACTTAAGTTGAAACTGGGTCAAGTTTAGATAAAGCTTGGATTAAACTTTGATTAAGCTTTGATTCAGTTTAGATTAAGCTTAAACTAAGCTTGGATTTAGCTTGGATTAAGTTGGGATTAAGCTTGTATTAAGCTTGGATTAAGCTTGGATTAAGTTGAGATTAAGCTTGAATTACTGTAAAGTTGAAACAAATGTATGAATAATTCCTTCAGAAAGGACTTTACTTGTCTTTGTAAAATTGTTTAATTATTATATAAACAGAGACGCGCCATACAGAATATACAATTTTCCAAGATAGATTTCCAGAATAAAATAACTAATATTGCTATATTTCAGACAAAAATTCCAAATAAGAGATATATGAAAACCATACCTTTCTTGACCGGCAATATCCCATAGCTGGAGCCTAAATATAATTGAAAATATTATTATTTTTATTATTTTAATTAATATTAATATTATTATTAATATCATTATTTATAGTAATATCATTATAGTTATTGAAATTATCTATATACAACGTAGAAAAATCTCTGTTTGTTTGTTAGTATGTTAAGAACCTCCGTACCGATTTGCCTCAAAGTTATATTATTATTGATATTATTTTTAATAATATTGTTTATATATTTCATATTTTTCATTTTCATAAATTTAATAAATACAATTATTAGATTAGAGAATATTTGTTATAAATAAACTAAACGCAAAATTATAATTTTCTAATCCCAAAATCTTTGCAACCAGATGATGTAGACGGTAGACCCACTATAGTTTCAGTAGGAGTAAATATCTCCATTTACTGTTAGCGCCTTAAAGGATTCATATCTCTAATTGGATGATGAGAAAGATAAAAAAATACATATACAATTTCTATTGGTTCAGCATTGACAACAAACACATGACTGAACCCTGATTGGATCAGGCGCTAATGAAATCTGTATACAAGTGTGAACCTTTTAGCTTTCAAAGTTTTTTTTATATTTAATATTTGAAATATTAAGATTTACATCTTCATTAATGTTTTGGAGAACAATTTTCATGTAATACAGCTGCAGCTTACCTACACCATCGTTAACCAAAAATATAATCTTAAACGAACATTGATGGAATATATTCTTAAAGGGAATGAAAGCGAAATTTCTGAAAATCCACAAGAAATAATTAAGTTTCAAGTGACCCTTTAATCACTTGAAACTACGCTTACAGTCCCTTTAATCACTTGAAACTACGCTTATAGTCCCTTTAAACACTTGAAACTACGCTTATAGTCCCTTTAATCACTTGAAACTACGCTTACAGTCCCTTTAATCACTTGAAACTACGCTTATAGTCCCTTTAAACACTTGAAACTACGCTTATAGTCCCTTCAAACACTTGAAACTACACTTACAGTCCCTTTAATCACTTGAAATTACGCTTACAGTCCCTTTAAACACTTGAAACTACGCTTATAGTCCCTTTAAACACTTGAAACTACGCTTATAGTCCCTTCAAACTTTTAAAAATAAAATTCGTTAATATTCTCTTTAAAGTTTGTAGAACTGAATAATGCCACCTGACTCTTGTGTTTCCTGGAAGTTCAAGAACCTTGAGGGCAAAATCTACCCCGACAGTTCCTCTGTAGTCAGATCTAAAAAGTACATTATAAAGGGACTGATCTAAAAAGTACATTTTAAAGGGAATGATCTAAAAAGTACATTATAAAGGGACTGATCTAAAAAGTACATTTTAAAGGGACTTATCTAAAAAGTACATTATAAAGGGACTGTTTTAAAAAGTACATTATAAAGGGACTGATCTAAAAAGTATATTTTAAAGGGACTGATCTAAAGAGTACATTATAAAGGGACTGATCTAAAAAGTACATTTTAAAGGGACTTATCTAAAAAGTACATTAGAAAGGGACTGTTTTAAAAAGTACATTATAAAGGGACTGATCTAAAAAGTACATTTTAAAAGGACTGATCTAAAAAGTACATTTTAAAGGGACTGATCTAAAAAGTATATTTTAAAGGGACTGATCTAAAAAGTACATTATAAAGGGACTGATCTAAAAAGTACATTTTAAAGGGACTTATCTAAAAAGTACATTATAAAGGGACTGTAAGTATATTTTAAAGGGACTGATCTAAAAAGTACATTATAAAGGGACTGATCTAAAAAGTACATTTTAAAGGGACTTATCTAAAAAGTACATTATAAAGGGACTGTTTTAAAAAGTACATTATAAAGGGACTGATCTAAAAAGTACATTTTAAAGGGACTGATCTAAAAAGTATATTTTAAAGGGACTGATCTAAAAAGTACATTTTAAAGGGACTGATCTAAAAAGTATATTTTAAAGGGACTGATCTAAAAAGTACATTTTAATGGAACTGTAGACGTCATTTAAAGAGGGCATACACCATTCACAACAGTATAAGTTCAAGTCAATAGTTTTCCATGTTAAAATTTGCCTAATTCAAGTTTTTGTAGCAACAATCTCAATGTGAACTCACAATAGTTTTCAAAGAGAAAAACATGGATATATCAATATTATTGTTTGACAACACTTCTAAGGTTATAACTGTGAATCATGCATGCTCCATCCTCTATGCATTGCATTGCTTATTACTTGAAATTATGTCTACAGTTCCTTAATTAATTCCGCGGTCTATTCACTTAGGAAGATTTCTTCTTTAGCAGAATAAAATTTTGATTTATGATGGCTAGCAATTGTAAATTTGGTAGCCATCACTTTTCGCGAACACTCCCTTTCAAGGCTTTAAACAAAAGTGCTTAACCCTAAACTTTAGAATTTCGTTTAATGTTTATTTAGATTTTTTTTAAATTAAAAGATTACCTAAAAGCGTTTGCTGTATACCGATGAACAAACGATGTTTTTCCAACTCCAGGATCCCCTGAAAATAAAAATTATTACCCTCCTCAAACTCTAGTTTTCTAGTCCTTATATCTTTGCAACCATACCCATTAAACAGAACTGGATGGAGCAAATACTCGTTGAAGAAGCAGATGAACTCTACAATAGTCGTGTAATAACTAGGTGTTAACACCGACTTTTGAACCAAGTTATACAAACAGGGATTCAAAAAGTCGAGTTAAAGTAGCGTTTTTGCCACCAAAATTCTCCAAGACTTCAAAAGTGGTTCAAAACTCAGAGTTAACACGACTATTGCAGAGTGTTACTCCGCTTTAAATCTTGACAAAAACTGCACTTCTGGAGGAGGCAAAAGAAAAGTTAAACTCGAGTTTCTGTTTCTGTTAAATGCAAGTGTCTGTTTGTTGAATTAGATTGAAACGTTAGATATTTTAAACTTTCAAAACTTGATTTACAGTCATAGAGAATAGAATATATAGAGAGGAATTTAATGGAAAAAAGTGTAAAACGGCCATTTTGTTGTACTGTTTCCATACTGCAGGTGTACTTCACATATTTATGCTGTATAACCTGTTGGGCCCTGGAACATCATTTTATAGAAAATCTCAAATTAATATTAAGAGAAAACCAAATTATGAAATAGGCTGGTTTCATGAATTGACCAATGATCATTTCACATAGACTCTATGGCTTCCACTTTACAAACAAACGATGATTTTCCGTAATAACTATAAATTAAATGATGTTTTTATTCACCTAATTCATTGTAAAGTTTATTTAACAGTTTAAAAAATTCGAAATTGAAATGAATAGTCTAGAGAACATACTGTATTAATGTACTCTACTGCATATAATTTGTGAACATTTACATGATTTGTACACTTTGAACTCCCTTTCAGGCTGAAAGGGACTGAAAAAATTCATACCGAGAGATTCTTTAAATTCCTCTCTATATATTATTCTATTCTCTATGGTTACAGATATAATCACAACGAAGCGGAAGTTTTTGATAATTTAGAAACAAATAAAAAATGCGCAAAGTTTGAAGTAGAAAATTAGAGATTGAGGCGAGTAATCAGTTGTATTACTGTGAGAGAGAAAAATTCAGTTTAGTTAACATAATTATAAACTTTTATTTACACATGTTAATTTTCCTTTGTTTTTTTTCTTTTGTGTAAAAAAATGGCAAACAAAAATGTCCCACGACTTTTTACACTAAGTAAAAAAATTTACAATTAAAAATTACGAAATGTTTTTATCATTTTCATTAATAGACAAAGTGCTTTTAGATTAACGCATTTAAAACACTTTTTAGGGTTAAAATAAAAACAATAAAAGTATTATTTATTTATTAATTATATTATTGAAAAATATATTTACCTATAACTAAAACTTTAAAGTGGTAGTCTTTATTAACCACTTTATTCAGCAGATTGGGCCTGGGCTTGATCAGATGTTCTGAAATTTTTTTTTTTTTTTAAATTGTTATTTTAATTTTTTGCATATTTTAAGGAAAACAAAGGGAATTAGGTCTTTGCCACAAACTTTAAATTTTTAAATCCCAAGATCTTTGCTATCCTAACGTCGTAGACTTTTTCAAACTATACAATTCTATTGATAACCTATTAGATTTAAATATTTGAGTTTGTGGCACGAACTCAAGTTCTTTGCTCCGAATAGAGTTTCTGTGCGACTGTCTAAAAACTAAAAGTACAATAAAATTAGTTCTTGTTAATTTCATCTTATCTTAATGTTCTCCGGTTACTGAAATTTAAAGTACTTTCATGGACAGAACTCTTTCAAGATAAAATATTAATATTATTAATATATTACAAATTAGCTCAAAAATTAGCTTCAAATTAGCTTAAACATTAGTTTAAAAATTAGTTTTCTCAATGTATAAGTAATTTGCGGATTTTTTGCCACAGAAATAACAAAATAAATTGTAAGAAATAAATACTTAACGATGGTAACTCAGATAAATATTTAAAGGGCAACATTATAAACTTTACATGCCACTCTTTATATTGAGGGTCACTAACAATTTCAACGACTGAAGTCCCTTTTCTCTGATTGAATTCAACTCTGACGACAGCTTGTGTGATGTGTCACGTGATTGACAGCTGCAAGATCTTCGGCTCGACTTAAGGAGTTAGGCCAAATGAAAATAAAACCGACCTTGGTTGGTTTTAGTACAGAATAAGGCTCATGCAATGTTGAGTATTGTTCTCATCAAAACCCAGAATGCGCCAATTCCTACCATGAAAATCCACCAAATAGAATATTAAACCGGTTTTTTGAACTCAACTCTGTGGAAAATAAGATGCAGCTTGAATCCGAAAGCTCAAGTCGTAGATAAGGCCCAACGACAGCTTAGACCTGAGCTGTATTTTCCCGATTTTTTTAAATCTTGGGCTCAGGTGATGTGCAATAATTTGGTTTTTTTTTTTTCAGGGTTTATATTACTTTTAAAAGTTTCCACACAAAAACTGAACAGTTTAACAAAGGAACTGAGGTTTGCCACACACTCAAATTTACTATAATCCCTTTTTCTTTGCAACCATTAATATTTCAAACTTATACAATGTAATCTAGCAGAATTCATAGTTTTAAATATCAAAGGTCTACAACAACGTGCTGCAAAGATATAGAAGGGGTTGAAAAATCAGAGCTTGCTGCAAAAGCTTCTTTTTCAAAATTTGCTTTTCTTACACTGTAGAACGTAGAAAGTTTTCTTAAAATATTTAAACAAAAAACAAACTAAAACATCTTTTACCTGGCACAGCTATAAGTTCTTCTACCAAAGTATCGGATTCAGGCTGAGAGTCTCCCGAAGAGAAAGAGACTGTTTCAATATCCTAAAATAGTAATGGTTTGGTTTAACATTAGGTGTTGATGATGCTACAAACCTTACAGAGTGAAAAAGTAGGTGTTAGTTCAACATTTTTTGAAAATATATTCCAGTCTTGGTTGACCCTCGTCAGTTCTAACGGTATATAACTATCAAAATCAATATTCAAAATAGTTTTTAAAAAACCCCAAGAAAATAAACAAAAAAACAACAACATGAAAATTGGTTGTCAAATGAAAAAGGGTAACAAACTCAAATTATGATTTTTGAAAGGATAATTTGTAAATATTCACTTTTTACTTTGTTTGTTTAGAGGTTCATTTATTTTTCACAGTATATCACAGTTTAACCCAGAGCGTTTCCTTACAAAACGTTTCTTTACAAAACGTTTCCTTACTGAATGTTTCCTTACAAAACGTTGCCTACACAAAAAATGTATTGTCACAAAACGTTTCATGCCACAAAACGTTTATTGTCACAAAACGTTTCCTGCCACAAAACGTTTCCTTACTGAACGTTTCCCCACTGAACATTTCCTTACTGAACGTTTCTTTACTGAATATTCCTTACTGAATGTTTCCTTACTGAAGGTTTCCTTACTGAACGTTTTTTTACTGAATGTTTCCTTTCTGAACTTTTCCTTGCTAAACATTTCCTTGTTGAACGTTTCCTTACTGAACGTTTCCTTACTGAACGTTTCCTTACTGAATATTTCCTTACTGAACATTTCTTACTGAACATTTCCTTATAAAACGTTTCCTACACAAAATGTTTCTTGTCCCAAAACGTTTCCTGTCCCAGTTTCCTTACAAAAGGCTTCCTGTCACAAAACGTTTCCTTACAAAACATTTCCTTACTTAACATTTCCATAACGTTCCTCCTAAAACGTTTTCTACACAAAACACTTCCTGCCACAAAACGGTTTGTTAAAAAAAGTTTCGTGCCCCAAAAAGGTTCCTTACAAAACGTTTCCTTACTGAACGTTTCCTAACTGAACATTTCCTTATTGAACATTTCCTTACTGAACGTTTTCTTACAAAACATTCCTTACAAAAGGTTGCCTATCACAAAAGGTTTCCTTACAAAACAATCAATTACTGAACGTTTCCTCACAAAACATTTCCTGTCACAAAATGTTCCCGTAAAAAAGTTTCCTTACAGAATGTTTCTTTACTGAAAACCTTTCCTAAACCTTTCTTTACAGAACATTTCCTTACTGAATACTCCTCAGAAAACGTTTCCTCACAAAATGTTTCCTACACAAAATGTTTCCTACACAAAATGTTTCCTTACAAACATTTCCTGACAAAATGTGTGTTACTAAACATTTCCTTACTGAACGTTTCATTACAAAACGAAATTGCCTCTACTACGTTTTTTTCTTTTGATGTTGACAACAATATACATTTTCTGCATCAGAAGAAATTCGAAAAGTTGTAATCGAACTTTTACTCAGTCCTCTTATTGATATTTAGCCCCTCTACAGTTTAATACAGTCATATGTATTTAAATCAATACAATAAAGACAACTTTCCTATATAAATTTTGCTCTCTAACCAAGGTTTTTTAAATTACAAGTTTACAATTGCAAACAATGAGAAGCTGTTTGTTTCTATGTTTATGTGCATCCCTGCTGCTTGAAAAATTGGTATAAATAAAAATTGAAATCAAAAGTCGTCTTCATTGTATTGATATATACAATTACAACTGTACAAGCTGTAAATCCAACCACAAAATTATATGTTTTCCTCTAATAGAAATAGTAAAAATCATTTGTTATGGTATAATGCACTTCTTCTTCTTTTCCTCTCTATTCTTCAATACCTTTCCTCTATTTACTACTTTTCCTTTTCCTCCTTTTCCTTTAGTTCTAAATTGTTTTTGTTTTCATTCAAAACAACCAACAATGGTTAAAGAGACCCTGACTAAATAAAATGTAAAAATTGTGCGATTCAAATTGTTTTTAGTTAAATATTTAGTCAAATATCTATCTATCTATGTCGATGAAGAATTATCTACTTTTCATATGTTTAGACTAAAAAACTCTTAGCAATTCCCGATTCAAACAACATCCTTAAAAACCTTCACCAGAGCCCGCGATTTTAAAAAGTAGGGAAATATGGCTCGGGTCTAAGCTGTCATTGGGCCTTATTTACGGCTGGTTCTTACGGATTCAAGCTGCATCTTATTTTCCACAGCAGAGTTCAAAAAACGGTTTAATATTCTATTTGGCGGATTTTCTTGGTAGAAATCGACACATTCCAGGTTGTATGAGAACAATACTCAACATTGAGCCTTATTCTCCATTATAACCAACCAAGGTCGGTTTTATTTTCATTGGGCCTAACTCCTTATGTCGAACCGAGAATCTTTGAGCTGTCAGTCACGTGACACAAGCTGTCGTAGAGTTGGGTCGAAGATTGGGTCTTAAAGTCGGGTTTAAAGAATTACGGATCAAGCCGAAGTTTTTAAAACGCGGGCTCAGATCAATGATGTGAAAGATATCATCATTTTCCTAAAAATAAATATAAAAATGTTTGACTCAGATAATTTCTATACATTTTACTGCTGTAGAAACCTCATATGAAGGTAATTAGTTTTCAAAATGAGATAACGTTTTTCAGGGTTACCATTGTAAATCATTCATGCCATATTTGCATGGAGGTTCACTTGAATGAATGCTTTTATTACCTTTAAGGGTATAATACAAAAATACTCTATTTGAAATGCATTTACCTTCATTTTCTTATGTTTCATTCTTGAAGTCGAGGGTAGAGACATTGTCCTCATTTCTAAATATTGGGAAAAAGATAAATAAAATTTATGCATAGTATTTTATTTTAAGAACATTATTAAATTCTCAGATTTTATTCTCATTTTTATAAACATTTGAATTTCTACTGCCTCAATATAACCTGTATCTGGCTTATTTAATCATAGGCCGAAAAAAGGAACAAGCTTATATTATCAGGGAAGCATTAATATAAGGAAACAGACAGTATAAATTCTGTGCAGTCGTCTCATCCTTTGAGGGAAACAGTGTAAAAAGAAAAGACTTTTTGAAAGTTAAGACCAAAAACTTTTATTAGATGGTCGTCTGTTTTCCTGTGCAATTTTAGAGGCTTTTGTCGTTAAAATAATTATCAATTTGTAATTGTAAATTCGTCTTGTACAAGATAAATGTATTTTAGCAAAAAACTTTATCTATCTATCTTTCTTCGTTTGGTATGTTATATAGAGAGACTCATAGAGCTGAAGAATAGGATTATGATTCTTGCACTAAAGTTTTAATTTAAAGCAATTGTGTAATGTACACAGACCCAATTTAGTAATTAGTTGGTTTTGCTTTTGCTATATCAAGATAGGGATCGAATGACATTTTTCCAGAACAAAACAAGAAAACTAACGTTTTAAAATGGATAAAACTCACCATATTTTGTTAATTACTACTGTTACATAAAATAACCAAACTTTGCATAACATAATCGTAATAAACCAAATTTTAGTTGAAACAACCAAATTTTATGTAAAGTTACCAGATTTTCAGTAAAATAATCAAATTTCATGTTAAATTACCGCATTTTATATAAAAGAATCAAATTTTATGTAAGTTATCAAATCTTATGTAAAGTAACCAAATTTTATGTAAAGTTACCAAAGTTTATGCAAAAGAACCAAATTTGTGTGATAGCTACCTGGAATGACATGTATTTCATTGATATCTGACATGATAGAACTGGTGTGTGAGCTCTGCTGCAGATACATAGATGACTCCTGGGAACCTGGTGGTGCACCAGTATTAATAAGTTGAAACAAGTTGAAGTGTCTGTAAACGTAGTTTAAAGTGACATCCCAAAGAATTACAATACTCAGATCAACAGCAACCTAATTATTTTATCTAAGACTAGCGGAATTGCCCGGAATCGTCTGTAACTTTAGAAACAATAATTCCAATTTTTTTAGCCAATTCGGTTCAGCCGTTTGGCCAGCAATAGTTAACATAAATATATATGTTCACATCCTAATATATAAATGTAAATGAGGGAAGAGTTTTATAATCTCATCATTCTTTTTTCCTAAATCATGTTGATATTGTTGAATCCTGTCAATTTCCTTTTTTAGTAATGTTGAACCATCCCCAAATTTAAATTTTATAGAAAAACCATGAAAATCACATTCATTTACATACTCTGTAAATAAATGATCAAATAAAATTAAAACTATAGTCTCTTTACAGTACAGTACAGTACAGTACAGTACAGTACAGTACAGTACAGTACAGTACAGTACAGTACAGTACAGTACAGTACAGTACAGTACAGTACAGTACAGTACTGTACAGTACAATACAGTACAGTACAGTATAGTTCGGTACAGTACAGTACAGTACAGTACAGTACAGTACAGTACAGTACAGTACAGTACAGTACAGTACAGTACAGTACAGTACAGTACTGTACAGTACAGTACTGTACAGTACAATACAGTACAGTACAGTATAGTTCGGTACAGTACAGTACAGTACAGTACAATACAGTACAGTACAGCACAGTACAGTACAGTACAGTACAGTACAGTACAGTACAGTACTATAGTCACTTTCATGTTATCATTTATATCTACATATTTAAATATTGACCTATTTTGTCAATGTTTTTATTTGAAAGATGTTTTACAAATTTTTGTAATTTCCACTTTTCCATTTAAAGCTATTTGTTTGTAGCTTATTTGGTTCAAAACGTTTCTGATATAAGATCTTGATTTAAATCTATACTTTAAATCTTATTCTCTGATTATCTGCACCTCTGAATTATAAAGAGGTCCGCAGTTTTCAGTGGATTATCGGTGATCTTGAACTCTTGATCTCGAGATCCAATGTGGCCACTTTTGAGGATCAACGCATTAATTACAGTTATTCTTGCAGTGTATAAAAACAACGAAGAAATCATCAAGGATTATATCAAATCCTTAGCTCTGCATAGGATGGAGATTAATCTTTGCAACCTGATGTTGTTAACCTTTGACATTTCAAACCTTTTCAAACCATTACAAATGTCTAGCAGATTTCATGCTTTGAAATATCAAAGGTCTGGTTGCAAAGATATAAAGATTTATAAATTATAGTTTGATGCAAGTAATCTTTATTTTATTTTTAAGTTTAAAAGTTTAAACCTAGAGTTCTAAGTTGATGTGTCTACTTAGCAAAACTAATTACAAACTTCTTAAACTGGAGAGACAATGATTTGGCATTTTCTAACTAAATTAACAAGTTTCATTATTTTTCATAATTAGGGAAAGCAGCATTAATGGGACTTTAAGTGTAATTTCAAGTGACATGCTATTTATAGGGGGTATATCTTATTCACAACAGTACCTGTAAACCGTTGTCTGAACAACAATGAGGTAGATACCCTCATTTGTATTTGAGTGCCAGGAGGGAGGGAAGGCATCCTCCCCCACACAGCTTCCAAAACTCATTTTACCTATTTGCGGGTAAAAAATAAATAAAAATTTTATGAAAATGATAAGAATACTACAGATGGACTACCATGCTTAAATAATCGAATTAGTCCCATTTTAAGTAGAAATTGACGATTTTAAATGGAAGATCATTCCCAGAAGACTGTTTGGGGAGGTTCATAAGCCCCATGTGGACGCGCACTGCCGTAAATAAAAAAGGTTTTGAAGCTGTGCGGGGGAGGATGCCTTCCCTCCCTCTTGCCAGGAGACTCAAATTTTCCAGTGTAGACTGTACACTCCGTGCTAGTGTACACTTCGTGCTAGTGTACACTCCGTGCTAGTGTACACTACGTGCTAGTGTACACTCCGTGCTAGTGTACACTCCGTGCTAGTGTACACTCCGTGCTAGTGTACACTTCGTGCTAGTGTACACTCCGTGCTAGTGTACACTCCATGCTAGTGTCACTCCGTGCTAGTGTACACTCCGTGCTAGTGTACACTCCGTGCTAGTGTACACTCCGTGCTAGTGTACACTCCGTGCTTGTGTACACTCCATGCTAGTGTACACTCTGTGCTAAAAGTGTACACTCCGTGCTAGTGTACACTCCGTGCTAGTGTACACTCCGTGATAGTGTACACTCCGTGCTAATAGTGTACACTCCGTGTACACTCTACAAAATCCTTGATCAATCAAAGGTTTAAGGATATTGTTGTGAATCTAACATGCCTCTCTAGAAACGGAAGGTCACCTGAAATTATGCTTACCACCAGTCCCTTTAAGATTAGAATAATTGGTGAGAATTTCTGTACTATAGCAATAGAGTTAAACATTGGTTTATTCAATGATGATGAAGATTGCCTGCATATTGTCTCTGAAGTGAAAATGTGCATTGTCCAAGTCACATTATAGCAAAAATGTGCATTGTCCGAGTCACATTATAGCAAAAATGTGCATTGTCCAAGTCACATTATAGCAAAAATGTCCACTGTCCAAGTCACATTATAGCAAAAATGTGCAGTGTCCAAGTCACATTATAGCAAAAATGTGCACTGTCCAAGTCACATTATAGCAAAAATGTGCATTGTCCAATTCACATTATAGCAAAAATGTGCATTGTCCAATTCACATTATAGCGAAAAACAACATTTGAAAATAATCAACTCTCAGCAAAAAGAAGATTAATAATATCTTGCATCCTTGATCAGACAAAGCTTTTCAGAGAACTCTCTAGTCGCTTGAAAATACGCCTGTATTCCCTTTAAAAAAGAAGTTTAAATCCATTAATTCTTGAATAGACTTTAACCGTATTTATTACACAGAATTCTTTATTGAAAATTCCACAGTTTAAAAGAACTGAGTAAAATGGACTGTATACGCGTAATTGCAATGCCCATTTCTTAACGGTACTCATGGCCCTTTAAAGCTTTGTCTGTACCAGAGCTGAAAACTTTAGAATGGTGGATATTGAGATTAATGCTTGATCCTCTCTTTTTCTTAATATTAAGATTAACCTAATCTTGTACTTATATCCTAAAAGTGTATAAAATTCAACCAATCAGAGTCTCATATATGAAGCCGATAAATTTGAAATGTTGAACGCCATATAGGCATAGAGAATAGAATATATAGAGAGGAATTTACTAGAAAAAAGTGTGAAACGGCCATTTTGTTGTACTGTTTCCATACTGCAGGTGAACTTCACATATTTATGCTATATAACCTGTTGGGCCCTGGAATATCATTTTATAGAAAATCTAAAATAATTGTTAAAAGAAAACCAAATTATGAAATAGGCTGGTTTCATAATTGACCACTGATCATTTCACATTTTCCGTTATAACTATAAATCAAATGCTGTTTTTATTCACCTAATTCATTATAAAGTTTATTTAACAGTTTAAAAAATTCGAAATTGAAATGGATAGTCTAGGGAACATACTGTATTAATGTACTCTACTGCATATAATTTGTGAACATTTACATGATTTGTACACTTTGAACTCCCTTTCAGGCTGAAAGGGACTGAAAAAATTCATACCGAGAGATTCTTTTTATTCCTCTCTATATATTCTATTCTCTATGCATATAGGATTATAGACAGAAACGGGAGGAACTCTCTAAATTTAAAAATCGGTTTTGATTCTTCAAGCTACAATATTAAAAAAAGAACGGGTTAAGAAGAACATAAAAAATGTGTCCATTGGATACTCAGATTAAGTATTAGGATTAAGGATATCTCATTCTAAAGTTTTCAGTTCAGTATGATTTAGATATCAACGTATAAAGTTATTAACAAATTATTATTTTCAATGGTAGAATCTCTTGAAAAGTTACTTAGGAATTTCTAGAGTAGGAAGACATATAATTATTAGAATCAAACACTTTTATAACCTAGAACAAGGACTATACTTTCCACATTGTTGATCAGATAAAGGATTCAAGGGTACCATTGTGAATTGGAAATTGCCATCCTTGAATGGAGGGTAGTTTGAGATTATCCGTACAGTCCCTTTAAGGACACATTAGATTCCACAAGTTTAAAATTAATACTGTACACTTTCCTAGATCAAAACCAGAATCACTTCCTCCAGTAGAGTCTGGATAACCTTAATGGTGGAATAGAGTCAATTTGAATTCGAACTGGCCCGACCCCTTGTGACCAGCCATACTGAAACTCCCGCCCGACCCTATCCGATGCTAGTTCGGTTTTAACTTTAATGACGCAGCCAGATTTGTTTTAAAAACTTAGAATACCTCAAGGTACGAATGCAAGGAAAGTTATTTCAGAGGTGTACGCATTTTTTGTACTGCAGTGTACTTTCTTTGGGCGGAAAAGTCTACAAAAGACGGATGTCATAGCCTAACATGGAATCCATAAAAAACTATAAAACTATCCAAAAAGTTCAATAGAAACTTTTTAAAATCTTAATAAAAAAGATTTTCCCTAGTTAGTAGAAAACTACTGTTCTTTAATTTACTTTTTCTAAGAATCTTTGATTCAAGTTCCTAAAACTTAATAATTGCCCCTCTAAAGGAACTGATTACTCGGCTCAAATTCTAATTTTCTACTCCCTATATCTTTGCAAAATGATGGTGTAAACCTTTTTATATTTTGATCTTTGAATATTTTAAAATATCACAAGTATCAAAGGAAACTTATTTAAAACAATTAGACCATAAATTTGAAAAAAAATCGAATTGAAGAATTTTTTTATTTAGGATTATGCCTATCCGTAATTTCCTCAATAAATTTTAGCCAATTTGGTCCAGCCGTTTGGCCAGCTTTAGATTTTATGAATATAAAATTGTAATCACTGTTTGGGTGTCTGTTTGTTTGTTTGTCCGATCATGACTTGGGAACCCCTGAACCGATTTGCCTCAAATTTTGATAGGGAACTCGAGAGACCCACGGGAATGTTCTTAGCTTGGTTTTGAGATTCCTAGTTGAGTAAGTCGACATAAATGTTAAATAGTAAAAATTCAGGTTCCCGGTAAAATCGTTCAAGTGCGGGTATATGGCGGGATTAACTTTTAGTAACCTGGGCAGCGCTGGGTTCCCAAGCTAGTACATATATATACATATATATGTGAGCGATTGTAATCTCGGTTTGTTTGTCCGATCATAACTCAGGAACCCTTGGACCGATGTGCCTTAAATTTTGATGGGGGACCTTGGGAGAACCACGGGAATGTTCCTAGTTTGGTTTTGAGATTCTAAGTTGAGTAGGTCAATTTTTGTAGCGAAAAATTAATGTCCCGGTAAAAATCGTCTAAGTGCAGATAAACGGCGGGGGTAACTTTTAGTAACCTTGGCAGAGCTGTGTTCCTAAGCTAGCTTATATTAGCGAAGAACTTTAATATATAGAGTATGGAGTTATTTAAAATTTTACTCATTAAGGATGAGACTGTAAAGACGACCTATAAATCTTAAAATTTGACGATGCCTTAAATATAGATTTTTATGTCATTTTTAATGATTGAGAGAGAATTATTATTTAAGGAAACAGACGGTATTTATTCTATATAATCTTCTCTAAACAGACGGTATTTATTCTATACAATCTTCTCTAAAGTCTCATCCTTTGCGGGTAACCCTGTACGTTCAAATAAGGATTCGTCAAAATGTCTTATTGTAAAACTACAGTGAGACCCTTAAATCTGTGGTATCAGAAGACGACGGTTAGAATCAAGTTATTTTTTACAAAAGGTTACTGATCATTAAATACTGACCCATTTCTCCAAATAAGTAGTTTTTCAAGCTACAATGTAACTTACTAACAAAAACTCAAATGTCGTCTTCATATTCAAAGTTTTATTGGTCTTTCTGGATAGCTAAAGCAGGTTAAATCGATTAAAAGATTTCTGATATTTAATCAGAACTTCAAACAAAACTTTAGCTTGAATTAACACATTTGAAATAAACTCGAAATCCTTAGTGTAAACTTTTAGAATGAAGGATTTAAGTTAGTTTGTTTTATTTTTGGGAATACACTGAAAATCCATAAGAAATAATTAAGGGGATAGTACGCATAATTTAAGTGACCCTCCATACAAAGATGGCAATCAAGTATGTATAATGATATTCAGGTTTTTTTTGTTAATTTTCATTTGTAGGGTCTCTGCAAAAGTAACATACTTATAAGAAACAAAAGACAAATTCACAGAAATAAACATTAAACACTCACTCACTCACTCACTCACTCACTCACTCACTCACTCACTCACTCACTCACTCACTCACTCACTCACTCNCAAAACATTTCTTTACGTTATGGTCAAAAAAGTTGTAGATATTAGAAAAATAACGTTACATTTCCACAAAACGCTAACGTTGGGGGTATATTCCTCTAACGTTAACGTTTAACGTTAACGTTAGGTATGAGCTCCTATAACGTTAACGTTTAACGTTCACGTTATATAGAATATATCCAAACGTTACACATTATTGTAACGTAATGTACAAAAACGTACATTTTACGTTACGTTACACTATCGTTGACATCTCTAATAAATATAAAGTTCTTTCAAATTATTCTCTGTAAAATGTCTAAAATATAGAATGTCTATTATCCACCATTTCTTGTTTTCTCAAAATTAACATTATAAGAGGGGGGGGGGAGAATGTAAGATTTTCCAGTGTAATGCCCACAACACCACCCCACCCCCTGACCCCAATTCTCTTTCTTACAAATCCTCTAAAAACTTTAAAATCCATTTCATAAGAAAACTTTGAAGCAAACTTTAAACTAACTAACTAACAATTGCTTCATCATAAAGGGATATTATTTTCCCCCACTTTGCTCCCACAATGATTTTCATAGAGTATTAAAAAAGACTCCCCCGCCATAAGTCATTTTTCTCATATTCTGAAATCATATATAACTTACCGATGCCATTCCAGTTGATCTGAGACAAAATTTAATGATATTAAGCTACCTCACTGAACTACCACATTGCCGGTTTAGATCTAATTCAACCGGAAGAAGGCAGTTTAAATTCATTAAATTCGGTTCCTGAATTGGTGAGTGCTTCTCTACGGCGTGGTATTATCATATCTGGGGAATTCGTGTCGAGGGCTTCTTTTCCTCGCGGTATTATCATATCCGGTTGATAAACATTAAACTCCGCCCTGCCTTCAGGAATATTGGGATCATGGGATGGCAACATCAGGAGAGATCGAGGTCTAAATATTTAAAAAGAATTAAAATATCAAAAACAAGAGAAAAAGGTAGTACTTGCAATTTTCCCAAATGCATTTTCCCAAGCGGCAACTTCCAAAATGTTCATTTTCCCAAGCACAACTTCCCAAGGCTGTCCTAGCCCCCACACTTGGCCCTGCGCGACTCAGATGGCCTAACTTTGGGAAGTTGCCGTTTGGGAAATTGTAGATGATGAAGTTGTACTTGGGAAAAACCACCAAAAAAACATGTGTTTATGTAACTGATAAATAGTTATGCTAAAACGTAAGAAAATAATGAAGTCGCATCAAAAAAGATTTTTATTTTAGGCAATACCTTTAGACATTCAGGCAGTTGACCAACTTAGGTTTTTGGTTACTCTTACACAGTGAGAACCAGAAAAATCTGGTTGAAATGAACCTGATACACTGCAATTGTGCACTGTTAACACTAAACAGACCCATTTCACTCGGTAACATATTTAATAAGTTAGTAAAACTATCTGCTTTGTAACAATACAAAATACTATTAATTATTGTTTTAATGTCGTCTTCTTATTCTACAGTTTTCTGGTTCTCACTGCATCTGTTCAGTGAAAGACTCCAATAAAAAGAGAAACCGCAATTGAAAATAACCAATCGGATTTGACAGTTGCTTTGATCCAATGAAGGCTGGAGGGTCTGAATCTGAACAGAATAAAAAATTCTAAAGTACCCATCTTTAATATACCGACCTAACAGTTGGTGAATGGTTTCTACGAGTTCTGGGCAGAGATTCTCCCTTGTTAGGTTAACGGACATTTAAAAATAATTTTTTTTAATTACAATTAATTTTTAATTACAATTTATTTTTCAGTGAGAACTAGACACGACTTTTGTTCTCTTTCAAATAGTCTAATAAACAGTAATTGTGCAGTGTAAACAATCCAATTTAACTTAAAACATGATTTATTAAATTATTAATAAGCTATTTGCTTGGATATAACATCAAATAGACATAAGTAAATTGCTATAATGTCGTCTTCATATTCCCCAGTAGTACATATAACATTTAGAAAATTATATCTGTTTAGAACTATAGCTTGATATTGTGTCCTTTCCTTGTAGATATTCTGAAATGTTTTTGCTGTCGTATCTTTCTGCATATATCAAAGGGTTGAAAATGAAAGCAAGTTTTAATTGTCAAAAGCTTTTTTCGAATTTTACAAGTTAAAAAGAAGCTTTTTCAATTGACAGCTTCTCTTTGTTTCGATTTTTTTGTGTATCCATGCTTGATATAAAAAAAATTAAGATCGAAAGTCGTCTTCATTATATTGATGTAATCGACGACTACCGTAGTTCATCTCTTATACATTACAGCGTTCTTTTCAATATGGAATATAATATTGGATAAGATTTAAAAATGATTTTTTGAATCAAAAAGTTTGTGTTCTTGCAAAGCTGTATACTAGGACCAAAGTTGTAATGCAAGGAAAGTTAATTGCAGTTGCGTATACTTTGCGTACATATTGAAACCAGTTCTCTCTTGGCGGAATTTGTAAACAAAAATAGATGCATCCGTGGAGGATAAAAGCATTAAATTTTGATAATTTTGATAATTCACATAATAGTTTCCTATGACCAGAATATTTCATTGATTTTTTATGTGAAAGATGGATCCCATGTCAGGCTTCGACATCCGTCTTGTGTTTACATAACCGCCCAGAGACAATACACTGCAGTACAAAAGATGAGTACACCTCTGGTATGTTTGAAATTGTTTTTCTTATTTCCAACTCTTCCCTGATCTTGAAACTGTACTCTGAAAAATGAACATATATTATATTAATATTATATTATAATATATTAATATTATAATATATAATATTATATTTAAGCAAAATTCTTTGTACAACTTTATGATCTAGTCTGATTACAATTTACAAATTTATCTAAATAGACTTATTAATTGTTCAAAACTTTTATGTATTTTAATTGTTCTTCAAAAAAAGATGTTTAATGATTGAAAACATTTCAGATTTCATGTTAAGAGTGAGGTTTACTTTTACTTGGCATAAACTATTTAGAATACATTGAAATAACGTGAATAGTCCCTTGAATTACTGATTTTTAATTTGCAAAAAGTTGTTAACAAAGAAATAAGTGGGAAAAAATGCGGGAAATTTTCTTTGGCGCATTTTTCCAGAAAGTTAATCACAATTATGATCTTGATCCCAAAAAACTTAAAAAGGAACTGAGTTTTTGCCACAAACTCAAATATTCTTATCCCTATATCTTGGCAACCCAATGTCATAGACCTTAGATATTTCAAACTATTAATACTGAATTAGATCAAATAACCTAAGTATGAAATATCAAAGGTTTATACCCTCTGGTTGCAGAGATATAGAAATTAGAAAATTTGAGGTTGTGTCATTGGTGGGGGGGGGGGAGAAATGTGCCCATTCCCTTTGAACATAGTTTACCTAGTTTCTTGCGTCTGACGTCTGAAGATAAGATTAATTCAGTTTAAAGTTTGGTTTTAGAATTTGTTTAACAAGGTTATTATATTGAAGCAAGGTTGTATAATAAGGAGGGTTACTCTCGATGCGCTCCAATGTACAGAAAATGTCGTCTCCTAAGACAGATAGATTCAAACCTAATAAGACGTTACTGATTATAGAAGAGATCTTCGTAGACGACATTTTCCGTATATTGGAGCGCATTGTGGAGGGGAGGAAGGCCAGCCACAACAATTTCTCGTCCGAACCATATTCTCCTCATTTTCTCGTCCGAGCCACCTCGAAATCCTCGTCCTTCGCTTATTATTATGTTTTTAAGTGTCTAATTCTTGAAGATAAAGCTATCTTTTAAAAATCAGGCCACGTTAGGACATACAATATGGATAGTATTGCAATGCTTACATCATGTTGAAATCTTCAAAGCCGTGAGAATGATGTCAAACTTTATTTAATTAAAACTTAAATCTCTTCTGCCTCCGTAATGGCAAACCTTCATGATACAAAATAAATAGCAAAATATTCGGCATACCTCTACCTGTAATTTTCCCCATGGAACCACCCGAAAAAATGCCATGGTTTTCGCTATAATTAACAAAAAAGATTCAAGTTCTATAAACTTGCGGCATTCTGCACCTAGATTATCTGTAAATGCGCGAAAAAAAAAGGTAAATATGTTTTAGGATATTGAATTCAAAAACTTTTATTCTATTGAAAATATTTTTTTCGATTTACAAAAATTTAATATTTAGTTTATGCTGTAACGTGACCCGATTCTTGAAAAATTGTTTTATCTTGGAGAATTGAACACTTTAAAAAGATAATATTCGATGGACTAGTATTTCGAGGTGGCTGGGACGAGAAAATGAGGAGAATGTGGCTCGGACTAGAAATTGTTGTGGCTTGCCTTCCTCCCTCCATTGAGAGTAACCAAACTTATTATACAAACTTGTATTAAAGAGATAAAGCAAGCTTCCCCCCTAAATATTTGCACCTATAATGGTGTAAACCTTTAATCTATATATAAATTTGGCTTGTCTGTCTGTCTGTCTGTCTGTCTGTTTGTTTGTATCCAATAAACGTCAAAACGGCTGAACCGATCGGGCCCAAATTTTTTGTGGGACATCTAGGGACCCCAGGGAAGGTTTATGAAAAATCAAAATTTCAAATATTTGTCTCCATCAAAATTCAATCGTCATTAAATTTAATTTTGTAAAAAAATTAAATTCTTGAAAATCCGCCAATTTTTTTTTAAATATCCGCAAAATTTTTTTTTTTAAATCGGCAAAAAGTTTTAAAATGTAAACAAAAAGAACCTGTTCACAATTTAAATAGATGGGGGCGAAGCGCCCTAAAAGCCTAGAAAGAAGGGCGCGAAGCGCGTTGAATTTCTAGTATTTCAAACTTATATTAATTTATCTGACAGAGTTTATAGTTTGAAATATCAAATCTTTAAGGTCGCAAATATAAAAAGGTATTAGAAAATCAGAGTTTTTGAAAAAGACTCAATTCCTTTACTAGTAAAACCAAATAAAATCCTAACTTTCCTTAAAGCTGATCGTGTAGGAAGTGTATAGTGTTTTCTGAAATTGCATTAAAGTGACTATGTAAGTGTAATTTCAAGTGTGAAGAGGGCAATGTCACACTCCTCTGCCGCTTTAGTAATTGTAAATTTGCGGTACAGTCCAATGTAGGACTGCAAAGGTTTGCTCGGCTTGGATATTCAAATGTACACCGGTGGGGAGTGGATTTACAATGGTACCTTTTAAAGCTTTGTCTGATCAAGTATGAATTATATAATATCCATGTTTTGGTTTATTTAAACTGCTCCTTTGTGGTTTCTCTTCAAAAGCGACTTTTGCATTTCTGGCTTACAAGAAACAATGGAGAAATTAACAAGAATAAACAGCAAGTACTCTTTCTAAAACAACGTTATCTTCAATATATGTTTTATTAGAGTAGCGTTTCCAGGGTACGTTTGTAAATCGGGCATTGTCGTTTTTGCACTGAGGGTCAATCGAATTTACGCTTACAGGAACTGAATACTTGTCTCAAACTCTATAATTTTTTTAAGCCAAATATTTTTGCAACCTGTAATCCTGTCATATTCTAAACTCAGCTAATCTATCATTTATAGTTTGAAATATTAGAGTTATTAGTGATTACTTTAACAGATTACGTATCAAAAAATATATAATAATTTTAAAAGAGGTGTAATGATTAAAAAAAAATACAATATTTTAATCCTATGCATACAATTTGCTTAAGCCTGCATAAGATGAAAATCAATGTTTAGTCTTCTTATTCTCAATACAAAAATTCTGATTTCAATTCCTTAATTTAATTTTAAAACTTAATTTGTTGAGAACTTTCCTACCTTGGATCCATAAACAGAGTGCTGTCTTCTACTCTTCTTAAATCCCTCCATCCCTCAAAAATTTGAAATCAAAAAATCAAAAAAAAAATAGATTACATTTAAAAAAAGTTATATTATAATTTTACAGGTTGATTTTTCGAGGTTTCCCTTTGGCTCTGCAAAAAGATAAAATTCTAAACTTTAGAAAATTTTGAAAATTTAGTAAAGAATTTACAAATTTATGTTTAAATGTTGTAAAATATTTTTTTTTGCAGTTCCTTGTTTTTGTTCCGCTAGTTTTCCCATTTTGTTGGTGTCCCTTCTCACACTTGTCCTGAGGTAGAGTTACAGGATTAAATATTTAGACTTTCAAACAAACATTTTTTTATCTATATCTATATTTATATAATAGATGTCTCTGTTTGTCTGGCTCACTGTCTGTTATTTTGTTTGTATAAGCTCATTTACCAATTTGCCTCAAGTTTTGATTGGGGAACTTGGTAGAAACACGAGAATGTTCTTGAATTAAACAATCTAGTTTAATTGTAAGTTTAAAGCGTTCTTTTTCTTCAAAAATGATTAAAACTAAATATGGTTAGTTTGTCAAAACTATACGTTGAACACATCTTCTCAAAAATCTTCTTAAAGGAATTGTCATTAAGGAGCTGATTCTTTTTGGCGTACCTGTTTGCCTTAAATAGTCTGTATATGTGTATTGTACAGCTTGCTTAAGCTACATTTAGCTCACCCCAGTCTTAAAACTGCATGAGCCTTGCCGGTACAACACGTGCTGTACATGCAGTCCGTTGTACTGTCCAGTCAGACTACCCAGTGTAGAGTTAACCCAGCAAGTTTTATGCAACAAATGTAGCCTGGCAAGACACGGTGGACTAAGCCAGTGGGGTCGGTCAAATAGGCCTAGGATTAGGCCGGGTACTGTAAAGTCCGAACGCGCCATGGGAGTTGTCATAGTTAGCCCTCCGACGGGACTATGCCAAGAAAATTGACCCCTGTCGTATGTTAGTCTGGTTAGGGCGAAGTACTGTACCATAGGATTGGGTCAGTACATGCTGTTAATTGGCATCCAAGTACAAACTGGGCAGGTCCTGTACGAATTCAAATTTACTACGGCCCAGAGTGAAGATCACAGTGAGCTGCTTTAAAAGTCGGTACGGTACTTGGACACTATGATCGATCTTGCCAGGCTACATTTGTTGCAAAAAACGCGCTAGTCGACTCTACACTAGGAAGTTCAGACTGGACAGTATACTTTGTACCGGTACAGATAAAGCAGCTTATAAAGGTGTGTGTGTGTAATGAATCGGAGATTACAGTGCTGTCAGCATACGCGATATTCCATGAAAAGATGGGAAATCCCAATTTACAACGGTACCCTTTGACTGATCATCGAGGGCAGAGAACTTTGTGTGTTTTTCTCGTAAACATTGTTCATATTGTTGAAAAATGGATTGCAGTGTACGCGCGCTAACGTAACGTTTTTTTGAAAATTTTTTTATTTTAAATCCCAAATATTCTACAGAGGTCGTCATTTATATTAATACAATGAAGACGACTTTTCTAATTAAGTATTTTCCAAGTTTACAAGTGAACAAAGAAAAGAGTTATTTAACGGCTTCTTTTTGTTTCCATGTTGTATGTGTATCCAGAATGTTTTAAAGCTTAGTAGAAATCAAAATCTGAAATTGAAAGTCGTCTTTTTTTGTATTGACATATTCCATGATGACTGCATGTTCAATGTTGTTTGCAAATATTTATTAGAAAGTAAATATTAATATAAAAAAGTTTACAAACAAGGTGTTAAAGTATTAAACAAGAACAAGCTGTTGATTAATAAATAAATACATAAATGTTGATTCACTAAAAATATATCAAATTCTATAAAAATGCTGGCATTGCAATTGTATTGTAAAAACTATGAATTCTTTTTTTTCTTTTCTTATCAATTAAAAATGACTGTAGACATAACTTCAAGGAACCCTCCATTTATAAAATGTCATGTCCAATCTACAACCTATGTTTGGTCAGGAATGTCATGTCTAATCTACAACCTATCTCTGCTCAGGAATGTCATGTCTAATCTACAACCTATGTCTGCTCAGGAATGACATGTCCTATCTACAACCTATGTCTGCTCAGGAATGTCATGTCCAATCAACAACCTATGTCTGGTCAGGAATGTCATGTCTAATCTACAACCTATGTCTGCTCAGGAATGTCATGTCCAATCTACAACCCATGTCTGCTCAGGAATGACATGTCCAATCTAAAACCTATGTCTTCTCAGGAATGTCATGTCCAATCTACAACCTATGTCTGCTCAGGAATGTCATGTCCAATCTGCAACCTATGTCTGGTCAGGAATGTCATGTCTAATCTACAACCTATGTCTGCTCAGGAATTTCATGTCCAATCTACAACATTTCGATCTAACGGTCGTGTCGAAGTTTCAAGAAAGCCTCGAGATGAACCCAACTACTCCTCTCCACGAGGATTCAAGCAACCTTCCTCCTGAAACCCCTCATCAGGAAGCTCAGAGATGTACAAGAAACAATCCTTGCAAGATGCAAGATTGTACCACGTGCCCAACACCCACCAACCATGTTCGCGATCTAACCGAGGAAATGGGAATCGATGATCCCATGCCAAACCTTCCGACCTCCTCCGGCCTCCCGCTTTTAAAACTGCAATCAAGGAGAATCAAATTCATATTCTGAAGGGCTTATCCAAACAATTCCTACACCAAGTAGACACCAACCTACAGTTCTTCATGTACGATCACTCCGACCTCGAAGCCTGTTACCAAACCGCAAATGACATCATCAACTCCCACTCCACCACCACTGCTGATCCCCCCACCCTCCTTCAACAACCTCGCGCCAGTTTCAAACCTCCCAAGCTTGATACACCTGCCTGGAGCGGCAAGTCTGCAGATTTCTACCCCTGGTTGTCGACCATCCTGAACGGGTTCAACCTGACTCAAGCTGAAGATAATGTTAAAGTGGCTCTCACTCAACAAGCCATCCCTCTTGCTAAACTAGGACCTTTCAACAACATCATTGACTGGCCCACCTTCAAGATCAAGCTGATAGAAGAGTTTGGAAGCATTGACATTTTTGGGAGAGACGTCAACCAAACATTCAACCTCCTCCCTCTTTACGAGTCTGTCCAGGAGGTCGCTGAAGATCTTTCACCAAAAATCAAGACCCTGCAAGCCAACCTGGAGATTATGCAGAACTTTCACGACAAGGAAGACC
Source organism: Eurytemora carolleeae (assembly GCF_000591075.1). Classification (NCBI taxonomy): domain Eukaryota; kingdom Metazoa; phylum Arthropoda; class Copepoda; order Calanoida; family Temoridae; genus Eurytemora; species Eurytemora carolleeae. Next base: position 128,199 of record NW_019396254.1, on the reverse strand, counting down.
TTCACAGCGTTGCCCTCACCCAACACCTGGTGCAAAACATCATGAAGAGCCTGCCGCCAGAGGTGAGACCATCCTTCAACGATCAGTTCTCCAAGTTCCGTAAACAGTGTCCAGCCAATGTCCGACCTCCAGCCACCTTTGGGTTCCTCACACAGTTTGTGGAAGACTTGGAGAAGAATTACCGATCCACCCCTTATCTCTATGACCTAGATTCCTCTCCTCTAAACATTGGTGTCAATGTGGTAAGAAAAGGAACCTCCAAACCTAATCCTCAGCCTCCGAAGGTTTCTGGCTCACAACCTCGCCTCCCCCCAAGACCTTGTGCCATGTGTTCAATTAAAGGATTCGAAGCTAACCATTTCTCCCTCTCCAGCGTCTGTGGGACCGGCAAGTTGAGCTCACCCGAGATCCTCAAGTTGATTGCCGACAACGGCCTCTGCTTTACATGTGCTCAGGCTCATTACACCCCCGGCTTCAAGTGCAAAACTACCTACAGCAGCGGTATGTCCAAAGTGTGCCCCAAGGGTTGCTTAGAGAGAGGGATCCCCGTAAATAAGAAGGCCTGCATGCATAACAACCAGGCCCCCTTCATCTCCGTCTCCAAGGTTGGCGCCGACAGGTCAGTTCCCCTGGTAGAAACCATACTCCTGGACAACACCCCAATAGGGATCCAATATGACACAGGTTGTCAACTCAGCCTCATTTCCAGATCAGCCCTCTCTAAAATCCCTCAATCGATGTACTCCCTCGGGAGTTCTTCTCAAGTAAAGATTGCAACCTATGCTGGCGAAGGCAAAGTAGTACTCACCACAGCAGTTAAACTGAGGATTCAGGGCAAGACCCTGAAGTTATCCACAATAGAGGAAGACCTCAACAACGGGTCGGCCTTCTCCTTCACCATCCCACTCAAGTGGAGGAACCTCACGAAGACCTCAACATCAAATCATGACGGTCATGTATCCATTTTACTAGGGGGAGATAATCATCGTTTCTTTCCTACTGAAATTGAACGAGATCCCTTGGGAATGGCACTCTACCAGAGCACCATCACCAACAACTGCATGGTCTACGGCGCGGTCCCCTCCAACTCCATCACCTGGTCCGAGTCCCCCCTCGCCAACACCAACAACACCGTCATCATCAACGCGTTGACAATACAAGACATACAAGATCAACTCCTCCTCCTCACCTCAGCCGAAGAGTTCACCACCCCTTCCAATTGAGAACAGCTCCTCAAGATCACCAAGGAGAAGAACATCCAGGCCATCATGGACAACACTGTCGTGGACCCCGTCAAGGGCAAGGTTCAGGTTAATTGTCTCTACAAACCAAACCTTTCAAGTCTCGGCGAGAATTATTTTGGTGCAACGAAGAGAATCCATGCCCTTCATGTTAGAATTGCTGACAAACCTGAAATTGCGGCAGAGATGGATAAATATATCAATCAACAAATCAACAATGGAAACTACATTGAGATTAACCCCGAGGACTACAGAGAACAATATCAACTACATTTTGTGGCCTACAATTTCGTTGTGTCTTCCACCAGCTCGTCCACCAAAGTTTGAATGACCACGGACAGCTCCATGCGCACCGAGACCGGCCTCAGCCTCAACGACGTCTCCCAGCCAGCCCCAGGAAATGTTCCCAACATGAGAGACATTCAAAAGTTCTTCAGGTCCGTGCTCACTTCTACCAAGGACTCCTTCCTCAGAATCATGTGTGTTCCGTCAGGTTTCTTTTCAAGTGCTCCTACTCTTAACCCTACCTGGAGATACTTCCGAGATCAAGCGATCCCTTTCGGCGACAGCGCATCTGGCGACTATGCAACTTGTGCGAAAGTTGCTACTGTCAAGACATTCATCACAGATTCCCCCCCCCACCTCCAACCTGCCATCCTCCAAGCTATCCTGGAGGACACATATATTGATGACGAAGGTGTCGGTGCCAACTCTCCAAGCGAACTCACTACTCTGCAACAAGAAATAGAAAGGATCCTTAACAGAGGGGGATTCTCTATTAAATCCTGGGAAAAATCTGGTGAGAATGGAATCAGCAAGTACTTGGGCATGACGTGGGACAGAGTTAGGGACCTGTACAGCCTGAAGTTTCGCCTCAACCTCCACAAGAAGTCCCGTGGGATTCCATCCGGTGCGGATTTAGACTCAGATTTCTTGCGAGACGAATCCGTCCCTGTCACCAAGAAAAACATCCTATCTGTTGCGTGTCAGTTCTACGATCCCTCAGGATTAGCTGCTCCCCTCATGTTCTCAATCCGAGCCCTGTTTAGTGAGATCTGTTGTGATCCTCAGTGTTTCATCAACTCAATTCTGTCTGACGAACGAACTGCTAGGTTCAGAGATGCGGTGAGAGAGATCTTACTAACCAGGGGAATATTTTTCTCCAGACAGGTCATATTCCAATACCAAGCTCAACTCTTCATTTTTTTCGACGGCTCCCTACAGGGTTATGGAGCTTGTGTATATGCTCACTCCGGCGATCAGTTCAATCTCCTCTCCAGCTCCTCAAAGATATTGGGAAAGTCTGCATTCTCCGCTCCACAATCTGAAATGGCAGGAGCACTACTCGCCTCCAGGATGGAACAAAAGATAAAGCAAGAGTTGTTCAACGTCTCCCTTTCCCCTCCTACTTTCATTGGAGACTCAGAGATCGTCTTAAAGATGATCGCTAAAAATGATCCATCTGGAAACCCTGTATTTTATGGAGTCAGGTTGATGGAAATCCTAGCAACGTCATCACCTGACAGCTGGTTCTGGTGTCCCGGAAACCTCAACCCAGCTGACCTGCTCACCAGATCTGGAACCAGCTGCGCGCAGGTCAACTCAGAATTCTGGTTGAACAGTAGTTTCTTACCTCAGGATAAATCCTCATGGCCCATCACAGTCTGTTCTTCCATCACCTCAGGCGAAATTCCCACCAGGTCGGTCAACCTCGCTAGATTAGCCCCGAACCATCCTTCCCGGGAATATATTTTGAGTCTTTTGCATCACGAACAGAGCCTCGCCACTGTTATCCGTGCTCTGAATCTCCTCCACAAAGTTTGCAGATCCTGGAGAAATGACCCCAATCCTATTGCTACCTGGAGTTCCATCAAATCGTCCATCAAGTCCTCTGTCCTCAAGTGTTTTACCACGGAGTCGGAGCTCAGTATTGCCAACAACAAGATGAAACACCTCTTTATCCAACTAGTGGACGGAGTATATTATGTGTCGGACCCAAGTTTCCGTTCCAGAATCGGGGTTCCCCTCATCTGCAAGAAGACCATCCTAGCCAAATGCATCCTGAATGATGCTCATGCTGATCTGGGCCACGGTAGAGATGTCCTCCATGTGCTTACTCACATTCAATCCAACTTCTTCATTCCTGGTATTCAAAAGATGATCACGGCTCTGAAGAAATCTTGCCCTGGATGCATCAAACTGAACTAGGTTCCATTTGCTGCATTTGAGGCTGACGTCCCTGATGTCCTCAAATCCATCCAGCCTCCTTTCTCCTACTGTCAAGCTGACATTTTCGGACCCGTCTTTGCTCACAAAGACGGTATCAAAACCAAGAGGTGGATCCTGGTCATTCTCTGTCTTTCCAGTCGCGGGGTGAATCTAGAGGTCCTACATAACTACAGCTCCCAGAGCATCACCAGAGGATTTAACAGAACTTTCGCCCTGCGAGGCACACCTCGCATCATTTGGATTGATGCTGGTCTCAACATTGTTAAGGCTGGCAAGGACCTAGTTAACACAGAGATGAAGGTCATCTCCGACCTCAATCTGAAGTTCACCTCCATCGAATTCAGAGTTACTCTTCCCAAACACCATGCCGGTATCGGAGCAGTTGAAAGAATAGTCGGCTCTATTAAGAACACAGTCAGCAAGTCACTCGTCGGCCCTCACCAGCTGACAATGGACAACGAGGAATTGCTCACCTGGACACATGGAGTTATTGAAAAACTCAACAACCGACGTCTGATCCTCAGAGCTCCACTGGGAATCACCCTCACTCCCAACCACGTTCTCCAGGGGTTCAGAGAAGGTTACGGAGACGAAGTCAACCCTGTTGCTCCTATCAACCAACAGATCTCCAGGTGGAACTTAGCTCTCAACATGTTCCACTCACTATGGGAGCAGGAATATACTCGACGCAGATTCACTGTCACCTGGAGGAACCAGGGCAGCCTTCCCCAGATCGGAGATATAGTCCTGTTCAAGAACGAGCCCATATACAAGAATCCTATTTCTGCAGCCAGGGTGGAACAACTCCTTCGTAGANATTCCAGGAAGAGATTCAGGGGAGAAAGCAGGAGCAGGAAATCTAGCTCCAGCTCCGAAACCCAGACCAGAGCCTACACAGGATGAGTTCCACCCAGATCTCAACAAAATCAATCAATAGAACCATACCCAGCATCAACGCAGGAATCAACTATTTAAACATTGTTGTGTGTATTTGCGGCCGAACGGAAAGGAATTATCTGGACTGAATTTAGTTTCCTCCCCGGAGTTCCGACGGGCCTTTTTTGATCCAAATTCATCTAGCGTGTTGCTGTTATCTGTCAACAATGGTACAATTTGACTCGAAATGTGAATCCTTGTACTATACCAGTTCAAATCACGCAATGCGTACTGCAAAGTGCATTCTGCAAACTGCATAGTGTATAATGCAACTGCATGGAACTGAAAATAATAATAATAATAATAATAATAATAATAATAATAATAATAAAGACAAGCAGTGTAAATAATCATGCGAACTTTAAAACAAGGAAAGTTGTAATATTAAAGAAATGGGCAGTATGAATATATTGAATAGCAGACACTGTCCACTGTCCAGTGTAAATATTAACTAACAGACATTGTCCGATCTGAATATTAACTAACAGCCATTTTTCGATGCAAATTTTGATGAAAATAGAAAATAAACAAAAACAAAAAATTATCAATTTTTTTATCCAAATAACTCTCATCCAAGTTTTCCTGAATACTTTTATCCAATTCTTTGCCAATGGTTCTTAGGTATTCTGAATCCTAGAAAATAATGTTTATAAATAATTAATAATCTTGAGATTTTAAATATTTGATCTTCATTTCTTAAAAACATTTCAAAAATACTATTCGGCGGCACTTCTCAGAATTTAAAAGAATCAAAAGTATAAATTTCTGTATCAAAAACTCGATTCGATTGCATGAAATAAAACCAATTAGCTGGAGTTAGAGGGCGTTTTTTTCAGAAAAAAAATTATCCATCCTGTTTAAGGATTGCCAGGTTGCTACTTTGTACCTTTAAAGACGGATCAGCCCTTGAAGAGCAATATTCTACAGGACAGAACAAAAATTCTGGAAAGCCTAGGCCGGACCACAAATTGTTAGAAACCTGAAATAGATCAATATTAAGCGAGATTAGAAAATGTGCATTGTACATGTACTTTGTTTAAAAATTGTCTGGAATGTTTAAGTAAAAATATTGCAAAAAAGAAGAAAAAAGATCATTTGAAACTGAAAACCATAAAATATATATGTAATACAGTTGTATTATGTAAACAATTGAAAAGTAAGTTAACTAAACTGCCTTTATTAAACAGACCTTCAAGAGAGCTACTTCTTGGCTTGGGAATAAACGTTTTGTTCTTGTAAAGACGTGAATATTCGATCCATTGGAAAAATGGTGCCAATAATCAATAAATCATCTGTTGTCCCATCCTAGCACTTGAAAGAAGTTCTCCTGCAACTATTAAAAAAAGGGGAAATACCTCGCAATGAGCCTGTGCAAACGAGTTAAAATGTTTTGAATCATCTTCGCTTAGTTCAGGTTCAATATCGTCCCATAGAATGGCAAACCCTTAAAATATATTTAATGAACACTGAGGCCGAATTTAAAGAATTTGAGCAGCAGCTTAAATTTAAGCCACGGCTCAAATATGGTTAGTTACACTTAAAATTCTATTCAATGTGTCAAGATTTATGCCTGCGCTCAATTGAAACCGGTTTTAGACGGATTTAAGGTGCAACTCAAAATCATTAAATTCGGACTCTGATCAAAATTCTTATCCAAACATTCTTAAACCAGTTGTGTTGTTATAGAGTGCACAGTAAACCTAGTTTTTCAAAATGTAATCAACTATATTATATTTGTATCTTTAAAAAGCAGACATTTACATAATTATTTCTATTTAATTAACCGAATTAGATCAAAACTCTGAATCATTTTAGGAAGGTTCAAAGCTGACAGACCACAATTTGGAAATCCCAGTAAGATCAAAAACAGTTAGACGTCGTTTATTAGTACCTCAACTGAGTTAGACTTTAAATATAAAAATAGTTGTTCAATGTTAACCTTTACAACCGAGTTTTTGAATTTGTTTCATCTTCTCCAGAAGTTTGTTCAATTCCTCTTTCTTACTTTTCACAGGAAAAAATAAGTGAGCTACTAAACTTATTGATTGTAAAATTAAAAGCGAATGTGTCATAAAAATCCATTTGATGTTAAAAGCACATGGAATAATCTACATTAACAATAATCAGTTCTTTTTACAATCACATTTTCGTGAAATGTCTTCCTCATTTTATCTAAATTTCAATAAGGTATTTCTCTCCAAAATATTTTAAAAAATGTGTATTACTTTTAAGATGTAGCAAAATGGTGTGGCAAATTTTTTCATGTTCCTGTATGCCATATCTAACCCTGGTGAAATACCGTAGATAAACAGTACATTGTTTTCACTAAAATTAAAAGCTTATTTGGACATTGCAAGGAAGGAAAAGAGAAACAGAAAACAAAACAATCAAAACTTTTAAAATCTGGTTTGAATATTTTTCTAAAATTTTTATAATCCACTTTTGTGTTAACGCTTTCTCCATCCATTTTTTGGGCAAAAAAAAAAACCTAATTTTTAAAATAACAAGCCGCCCAAGCGGTAGCCCACTGTCAGGCGGAATATATTTTTTTTTCGACGTTAAATACACACACAAATGGTACAGGGTGTCCCACGAAACATGACAGAAGCAAGACAACTTTAACGTTGTCTTGGATTTTTGATATAATTTGCTGTATTTATTTGTCATCCTAAGTTTCTAGTAAAATACTACAGATAGTTATCACAAAATACTCCTAGTCCTGACAATTCCAAAATGTGGTCTGCCTTTTTTATGCTTTCGATATTACCCGAGTTATGAAGAGTTTCGTTCAGATTTCGACAGTTTTGGTTTTATTTAACATAATTGAAATCTATTCAAAATTCTTAATATCTCCGGTAACACTGACCGCACAAAAAAGGCAGACCACATTTAGGAAATGCAAGGACTAGAAGAATTTTGTGATGACTATCTCTAGAATTATACTTCTAAAATAAGATTGACTATTAAATACAGCAAATTATGTAAAAAATCCAAGACGACGTTCAAGTTGTCTTGCTACTGTCATGTTTCGTGAACACCCTGTATTATAAAAAAAGGTTTGTTAAAATTGAAAACAAATATTGTTAGAAAGCTTGTAATATATCCCTGCAAGCTGTGATGAGCCGATGAAGCTGCTCTGTCTCTGCATCTGTGTACAGTTCCCTCCAACTTGATCTATGCTTCCGGTCATCCTTCAAATATCGTTCGGTCAACTTTAAAGGGACTGTTTTCATAATTTAAATAAGGGCATGCCCGATTGATAACCTTTATCTGATCAAGAACATGGTCGTTTTTCTCGCAGTAAATTTCTTTGTAAAATGAAAATAAATAACATGGATTCTTGAGCACCCAAAGCGTTTAAGGTAACATTGTAAATCAGAAACGTTGCAAACATGTGACAACATGTGAGAATGTATGAGAATATGTGAAAATATCTGTGAGAATGTGTGAACATGTGAGAACATGTGAGAATATGTAAGAACATGTGAGAATATGTGTGAGAACATGAGAATATGTGTGAACATGTGAGAAAATGTGAGAACATGTGAGAACATGTGAGAACATGTGTTACATGTGAGAACATGTGAGAATATGTGGAGAACATGAGAATATGTGTGAACATGTGAGAAAATGTGAGAAAATGTGAGAGCATGTGTGAACATGTGAGAAAATGTGAGAAAATGTGAGAACATGTGAGCATGTGTGAAAATGTGAGAACATGTGAGAGCATGTGTGAACATGTGAGAATGTGAGAACATGAGAATATGTGTGAACATGTGAGAAAATGTGAGAAAAATTACTTTTGTCCAAGGGCGTTTCCGGAATTTGTTCTTAAATTTCTTTAAGTTCTTAAATTTGTTACTTTCTAGTGGAGGGGCTCAGCAATCAGCATTCATTTGGGCACAAAAAAAAACACTGAAAACCTTAGATTTCACAGACCCAGGAGGAAGCGGCTGAGCCCTCATAGCCCCCCTCCCCCCTAAATGCGACTAGCTTTTGTTCTTAACGAACTTAATTTCCTTAGGAGCGTAAAGGTAAGAGTTTAAGGAAAACTTTTTCATTTTCTTGAAAAGATCCAAACGTTGCTCCATAGTCCAAGGTCGATGATAAAACCCCTCGATCACTCCACTGTAAAAGCGGCCATTTTTCTCCGCCATTTTCTTCTGAAAATTAACGAGGAAAAAATATAAGAAATGCGCTAAAAATATTTTATTCGATAAATCAAAATCAAAGAAATCCAACTTTTTCTCGCTTTCTTCCCATCGCTTCCTCCTACAAAATGCCTTTTGTTTGTTAACGAAGTACATTTTAAACATAAACCTTAATCATTGTACGACCTTACTTGAAAGTAAAAATCAAAATGTTTTGCTGAAATGTAGAAAATAGTTATTTCAAGTAAGTTAAGAATAGAAAGTTAATTACTTGTCATCCTTAATTTAAAAAAAAGGTAAAAACAAAACAAAAAACGATAAAAAATTAAAACAAAACCATTTTCCTGTTTAAGTTTTTGAATGAGCTTAATGTTGACATCTACTCCAACCGCAACTGCCTGTTTCGTGGCGGACAAAATGCTATTCGGCTGGAAGCTTCCGCCACCAATCTGAACAAAGAAATATTACACATTAAAGGTAAAATAATTCTCCCCACAAAAAATAAGAAAGCTCTTCTTAAATTTAAGATTTTTGTAACAAATTAAGAACATTTTCCAAAATTAAGATTTTTAAGAACATGGTTTTGATATTGTAAATAGTTTAAGATTTATAGGAACATTTTTAAAATCCCAAAAAAATTCAAAAAAAAATGAAAACTTTAAAGATGGTAAAGTTCTTTTTTTTCAAAACTTATTAGTTCTTAAAACATAAAAATTTTTAATATTCTTTGTGAAAGTTAAACATTTGTACTTTTGTAGAGATTATATGTTTAAAAATATGATTAATCTAAAAAAAAATTACATAATATTTTAGAGTACTGCAAAGTTAAAATATAATTGATATTAGTTTAGGGTGTAAAATCATCAGCTTCTATTCAAAATATTCTTGCACACATGTCAAAGTATGATTGATAGTCAAATAGTTTAATGAAGAATTTCTAATATTTCTGGATTTATAACTTCTCTTATTTTAGCATTGTTGTGAGAGCCTGGGGGGCAATTACTCATATAACACTTAATATGATTAATTTTCTCTTCTTCTTTTTTGAAGATATTACAAAAATTTTGATTAAAATAGTGATAAAAAAATGTTAGGTGAAAAAAATTGATGAAGTTTAAGAACTCCCCCACCCCCGTAAATTTAGAACATTAAGAATTAATTGCAGTTTTTAAGAACAGGGGGCAACAATGAGAATAGAATTTGAGTTTTAATATCCGATCAGAGGTTTGAATGTCAAATTGTCAACAGGGAGGATTTCAAGGATTCCCTCCCAAAAAAATTTTTTTTTTTCCCGAATTTGGCGATAAAAACTTGAAAAGATTTCACACTTTATGCATTTCTCACATACATTCAGAATATATTGTGGAAATTTTTTTTTTTAAACTGGAATAACAACGATATCTTTTAAATTATTGATAAGATATAGGATTCGAATTCGGCATGCTCTTTTTAATCATCTTTCTTTCCAACATTGAGATAATTTATGAATACCTTCTTGACAGTAGTGATGAATCCTGCTGGGGATACAGAGACAAGTAGTGATGCAGAACTACAGGTTTCTTCCTCAGGGGTAGAATCAACTACACAGTGGTTCCCAATACGCGTTAAAGTTACTGAAACAGAGAGATGCAACACAGTGGTTCATTATACGCTTTAAAGTTACTGAACAGGGAGATGCAACACAGTGGTTCCCAATACGCGTTTAAGTTACTGAAACAGAGAGATGCAGCACAGTGGTTCACAATACGCTTTGAAGTTACTGAACAGGCAGATGCAACACAGTGGTTCCCAATACGCGTTTAAGTTACTGAACAGGGAGATACAACACAGTGGTTTACAACACGCGTTTAAGTTACTGAAACAGAGAGATGCAACACAGTGGTTCACAATACGCTTTAAAGTTACTGAACAGGGAGATGCAACACAGTGGTTCCCAATACGCGTTTAAGTTACTTAGGATTTGATAACGACTAACTATATTTTTAATTTAAACTTACAAAGTTAGAAAATATATCATGTTTTAAAATCACATCCTTTCTCTACGTGGCTTCTGGAAAAACTCCCCTTTTCTTTCTCCTTGCCACAAGAAGTTCTCTAAGGAAAGACGACTTTCATAGCCGCCACAAGCCCATACAAAACATATCACCACAAAACTTATCACTACAAAACTTATCACCACAAAACTTATCTTTTCAAAACTTATCAGCAACAAAACTTATCATCACAAAACTTATCAAATTACAAAACTTATCAAACTACAAACTTATCAAAACAAAACTTATCAACTACAAAACTTATCAAACTACAAAACGTATCAAACTACAAAACTTATCAATAAAATTCATGAATCTAATTTTCAAATCATGGAAATTTTCCATACAATTTTTTAAAAAGTTCAAAAAATTCGGTAAACTCTCAGTTTCCCAGCCCGCGGCTTAAATATGGTTGATTCCACTTAAAATTGTATCAAATGTGTCCAGATTTAAGCCGGCGCTTAATTTAAACCGGGTTTTGGCAGATTTAAACCGCGGCTCAAATTCTCTAAATTCCATCTCGGGACACCAAGATAAGAGTAAATCTAGATACAAGCGAAGGTCACAGAAAAGAACGTTTAAAAATGTTAAAAAAAATAAATTTTGTAGTTATTTTAATAAGTTTTGAGTTTGATATGTTTTATAGTTGATAAGTTTTGTTGGTTGATAAGTTTTGTAGTTTGATAAGTTTTGTAGTTTTATAAGTTTAGTGATGATAAGTTTTGTTTTGATAAGTTTTGTTGTTAGATAAGTTTTGTTTTGATAAGTTTTGTGGTGATAAGTTTAGTGACGATATGTTTTGTATGGGATCCATTTTCTGTTCTGATCATTCATAAAATTCTGTAATAATTATTTACATTTGCCTCAAAAGGAACTTCTTTCTCACCTCAAACTTTAATTTACTTATCTCTGATCTTTGCACAAGGGTGTATACTGTATAATGTATATTTTATCAAATAAATTTCCCCCCTCCACCTATTAAAAAATAATTTTCAACCCCAAGATGTTAGGTATAATTTTTATTTACCAAACTGGGGAAAACAATAAAATCTTATAGGAGAAAATAAATAAATGATAAAAGTATCAAAAAGGATAAAATTTTTACAAATAAATACCCCTGTCTTTGCAACCATAAATCAAATTAGAGTTTTAGGGACGTCCTTCTTACACAATACCATCACGAAGTGAATATACTAAATCGGAATGGATTTTATCTCGCAGAATTCATAGTTTGTCACCAGGTTGCAAAGATATTCGGATAGAAAAACAGGAATTTAAGTCAAGTGTTCAGTTTCTTAAATGTACCTGATGTGACTGAAACAATTGGTATTTTGGTTGAGAAGAGAGCAGATTTTACAGCCATAGACACAGCATCATACAGGTTACCACCAACCTCTTAACATCAAGGGTATTAGGAGGAGAAACTTTAACCTTCCATCTTTAAGAGTCCTTAATTCCGTTTGATTATATTTTCTTGATCCCCCTACCCCCGTAAAACCCACATCTTATCCTTGAGGCCTGGGGTAAAGAATTATTTTCTCATCATAATTATTCAACCTCAGTAATAGACAGTTTAAAAACAAGTCTAAAACGTCTTAGGGTGACCCCGGGCGCGAACAAAATGCGTATGGTAATGGGAAGTGCAGAGTGGCCAAAGTAGTCAAATCTAGCCATACGTTGTTTAACCAATTCTTTCCATTCAATAATTCTGACATCTGATTTTTACCCCCCCCCCCCCTTGTTGTCTAGTGAAGGGAAATATTCTCCAATGAAAAAAAACTGTCAAGATTTTACCTAATATAAGAATATCTACGTAAAGAATCCAGCATGTTTTCCCCGCAAGGATACACAGTTTATTCAAATTCATTACGTCAGGACTGTCATATGCTCTAAAATACATAAATGATATATTAGAGTGTGAATTATTTTTATTAAACATTCAGAAAAATAATAAACTATTTTTGTTCTTGAATAAGGGGGGGGGTTTGTATTGCCGAATACATTTTGGAAAACAATTTTATATCAAGAGGGTAAGTGAATAAAAGATCTTTAGATGGGAAATATTCATTACTGTAAAACATGATAACTTGTTTGAATAACAAAAGGATATGTTAAAATATCACCCCAATTGACATCTATTTAAAAAAAAATCAATGAATTCCCCCCCTCTCCCTTTAATCAAATCTTAAAAATACAAAAAAAAGATCAATAAATTTAAAAAAATATATATATATTTTCCTTTCAAAATAAATGACACTCAAAGAATCAAACGCCAACAAAGGCATACAAAATATTATCCATCTGATTAAAGTCAAGGGTGTATATTTAGTTACCAGAATACCCCCCCCCCCCTAGGGATAAAAAATGTACATTTGAACTTCATCTGGGAAGTTTTTACACTGTCAAATACTTTTAAGCAAAAACTTCATTTAAGCTTCCTTATTTGACTTTTTATAACCTAATAGCTGGGGGAAAAATGATTTTCAAGAGGAGGGAGGAGAAGAATAAATAATTTTTCAAGAACATTTTTAACCTTGATAAACATTATACACGATATGCAAAATTTAATAATGCTTTTTAAATATGTATCATCCTATGCAATACAATATACATGACACCTCATCTAAACAAATATTTTAATACAATCAACAATGTATGATGTGTATCCCTACCGTGCTAGTACTCTACTGATATCCGCAGCAAGATTATCCCCGCCTCTTCCTTCAAACCCTGGAGTTGCATTGGCAGAACAGTCGACAAAGAACTCTATCCGGCCTCTGAACAAATTCATTAAAGGGACTGTTGATTTATTATTATAAGCAGTGCTTAGGATCTGGATCCGCAAGATTTTGGCTTCCTGGATCCGGATCCGCAAAAATATGCGGATCCACGGATCCGGATCCAAGGGGTAAAATAATAAAATATCAGCCCAAAACTGCAAAAAAAACTTTTTTAATCCAAAACTCAAATCTGAACTTTTGAAAAAGAGAGATTATAAAAATTTCCTCATTTCTGAATGGTTCATCAAATTTTAGGATAAAAATAAGCGAAAAAAATAAAACAAAAATTTGAAAATTATTTTATGTTAAAAAAATTCAGTAAATCTTAAAGAAATGACCTGGATCCGGATCCGCATCAAAATCAAATGGACCCTACTTTAAAAGGGTTACATGAAACTTTATAAAGTTTAGCTTGGGAACTCATCTTTGCCCAAATAGGTCCATGGATTTATGAATTATGATAGGATATACAAACAGACAAACAGAAATTACTTCTTTAAATATATAGAGATTCAGAAAGTTTTCTTCATCTTTATAACATTTAATTTCAATATTTTTAACCTGTCCGGATATGCCGGAAGTGGAGTCTCAAGTTCCGCCTTAACTCCAACCAGAATATCTGTATTCGCCAACCTCAGATGACAAGACCCAGACGCGTGACTAGATAAACATACAGTTTAAATATACAGGGTGTCCCATCATATTATATCGTTTATAGCTCAAAATTAAGATTTAAGGGATTTTAGAAATTTTAAAAAGTGTATAAGGCTTATAAAAATTTTATTGCTGAAAATATCAGTTTTTTGAGTGTTATGTGCGTATTTTGGCGTTAAAGCTTGAAGATAATATGACGTTGTGTACAAACGTAATGCAAACAGCTGGGGTGTATTCTTACTTGGAGTTGATTTCTTTCCTTACAGAAATTTATCCGATTAATGATAAAAACGTACCTTTTTCTATTTAAAAAAAAACAATTTCCTAATTTAAAAATTTCAGATCGTAAGCTTGATTAGCAGACCTGACGATGTCAGTTTCCATGATGATTGGTCTCAACTCAGATCTTTGTCGGCCATCAACTCTGAACAACAAACAAAATATAATACTTTTTATTACTTGCATAGATTAATAGAGATAGAAAAGTAAAAGAGATACAAAAGATCGAACAGATAAAGATATAAAAGATTGCATGGGAATGGAGTATATGACAAATGTACAATAGAAAGATGAGAGAGGGGCCGGTGTCAAAAGCGTATTAATTACAAGCAGAATGTCGTTTTTAAGAAAACAAAAATTAATTTGTTTTGAAATGTGGACTCGCTCACAATGCCGAGTTTATTTTTTATAGGTCGTCTTTAAACAAAATAATATTTTTAATCATTTTTATTCTAAAATTCACCATTTTAACATTAAGAAAACTATGAACAATTATATTATTCCATTTCAAATTCCAATAACTGACTGAAAAAGTAAAAATAGGTTAAAAATTAAAAAAAACTAATTAAAGACGACTGTTAAAGATCTATTGCGGCACAATTCTTAAACTTGCGCAAACTCGCTTTATTGTTGACTTCCAGCTCGGTTGCAACCGGAAGTTTTTTTTCCGAGTTCGTCTTGTCTCACGCTGATAACCAAAATTCTTCATACGTGAAGGAACGTTAACAAAATATTTTCAATTTTATTGTGCCAGCAAATTTTTCTTTTACGCTGGTTTAGTATTTTATTTGTCGATTATACTATACTACATCGCAATTATTTTTTCTCAGGATTTATTTAAAAAATGGAGATATCCTCGGCCCGTGTGAGCCCTGTCACCAACTCCTCCCCCGCCTCCTTGAACAGCATGCAGCTGGCCATCATATCTTTAAAGGTTTGGTTTTATTAAGAATAGGGTAATTCCCTAATATTCGATTTTTGGACCTCCCCCCCCCGGGGTCCGTCCTAGAGATTGATTTTTGTTTTTGCCATTTCTATTACTCCCTTTTTGCTCCCCCTAACCCCCTCCTATCAATTATATACATGACCAATAAATTTCAGCATAATTAACAATGCTAATTTTTAATCTTTGATATTGAGAGAGTTAACCTTAAATTTTCATCAAAATAATTTCAATCACAGGGATTAAATTTATTATTTTGTGTAAAGACTCAAATTCAGAAAAATCTAGGTTCTCTAGCTAGGAACAAGAAACAGATATTCTTCATTATGTTTCCGGTAGATAGGGGATTTTTGTCCATAAAAATAATAAGTTAAATCACTTACTCTGTTTCAGAACATGGAAACCCTTTCATAATTCATCTTAAATAGTATCTGTTCTATTAACTTGTGTCACCACCTGCGAGACTGATTTTCTGAACAATTCCTTTTCAGGACAAATGTCAGAAGCAGCAGAAACGGTTGGAAGAGCTGGAGGGAGAGAAGATAATATTAGAGATTAGCAAAGAGAATATTTACTCCGAGATTAAAAAACTTCATGAATCCAATGTCAAGCTGAGGGACAAAAACCTTCAACTGAGTCACGATTTACAGGTTTTGAGATATTAATTTTTATGATTTTAATAAAAGAATAGATTTTTTTTCAAAAAAGTCACATTATTCTCTCAAAATATAACTTTTTTCCAACGGTAATCTTGAAATTTATTGTCTAATATTCGAATATTGAGTCAGTTCAACAATTATTATTCTATCAGAGTTAAATGTCTAGGTGAAAAGTATAGAATGTACTGAACTACGACGTACACTAGAAGACAAACAATTTAACGAGACACAGAGCGCAAAACAGA
This sequence comes from Eurytemora carolleeae, assembly GCF_000591075.1. NCBI lineage: Eukaryota > Metazoa > Arthropoda > Copepoda > Calanoida > Temoridae > Eurytemora > Eurytemora carolleeae. The sequence continues at coordinate 112,049 of NW_019396254.1, read as the reverse complement.
TAGAGAGGTTACAGAACCAGATGGAGATAGCATCACATAGGTAATAACAAAATTTCTGGGGAATATTTTCCCGAGAAATCAATTTTCTTCCCCAACCCGTCTTATTGAAAATCTTATATGTTTCCGCGGAGCAAAAAAAAATTTGTAGTTTTTTTCGCGGAATTGGGGAAAATAAATGATTTTCCGGGGGAAATAAATGAATTTTCAGGTAAAATGTATCTTTAATGTATAAAATTTTCTATTTTTTCTCCACAAATGTTGAAAAATCATTTTTTAAATAACTTTTCTGTTTAGAGAGTTAAGTTCACATTCGGTCTCATTGGTTTCCATATCAGAAGAAGCAAGAGAATCATTTCATGATGATCAAGAGTCGTCTATTAGCGAAGCCCGAGAGTCTCTTTCCAGTCGAGAGTTTTTAGTGCCAGTATCTCATCAGGACACCAAGAGTTTAGTAGATCAAGTTTCTACAAATTACAAAACAATCAAGCAAGTTGAAATTAAATATATTCCTAAAATTAGAATTTAAGATAACAATTTAAAATCATAATATAATTTTTTTCTGTTTCTACAGGGATCAACTTTACAAGGAGCAGAAGAAGCTTCGCCTAGCCCTTAATGTACTGCAGCAAAACAAACTAAATTCCGGTGAATATGTTTGTTTTGTTAATATTGGTTCTAATGTTATAGAGATTAACTTTGTAGGCGGGGGGGGGGGAATATGGTTTTCTAGGAATTTTTTCGGCAAGTGTTCTCCAATTAAAAAAATATTTTACTAAAAAATTATTTTTTTCAAATAAGTGAATTATGAATACTCAATTCTTAGTTTGTTAATTGTTCGGATATTTTTTAAAGTTTACAGTTATTTAAGACAATCCTATTTTCAGATCAGAAAATAGAAACATTAATATCCGCGACCCTCTCTACTGCCCGAAGCAAGGCCGGCGAGCAGGTTTGTAATTTTCACACTATATTCCATAAATAAAATTATTTTAGAAATTTTGATTTTAATTTTACAGACTTTTTTCTATTCAAAATATTATCCTTTGAAATGTTCATCACTAGATCAAATACTGAGTACATTTTTAATTATTAAAATTTGAAGATCTCTTGGTGCATTCAACTTAAACATTTCTTGCATATATTTAGAACTCACGAGGGAGGAAATGTCCAATGTGTGAAGTAGAGTTTACTATGGAAACTACTCAGGTAGCGATATTTTAACTTTTTAAGGATTCATTACAGTGGGGCCCATAAAATTATAGAATATGAAAACGACTATTAGAATATAGTTATGATTTTAGATAACTTCAGACTAACATTAAACACACTATTTTACTTAATGAACTGATTTTTAAGAAACTGGTAAAAAATTGTTGCTTTAAAACGACAACAATGCTAAAATATCGTCTTCTGATTCCACATTGTGGTTCTCTTTGTACAATTTGACGGAAAAAGGCATATTCTGGATTCGTTTTCGTAAATGTTTAGATAACAAGAGTGACAACTGAAGTCAGTGTTTAACATTAAAATAATCCTAGAAAAGACCTTTTTATCCATTAAAAAGCAACAAAGGAAAACTAGGCTATCTTCGATTTAAACTTTTAATTGTTGCACTTTTATCGATTTGTTTTCGTAGATTTTGAAAAATCGAAATTTTTTAAGGACACTTTTTAAAATTTCTTACCATCCATAAACCTTTCCTGGGATCATATAAGGTTCCGCAAAATTTGTTGGCCCGGTCGGTTCAGCAATTTTGAAGTTAATCGGTTACAATCAACAAACAAACAGAGAAGCAATGAGTATCAAAAACGTTGTTTTTTTTAAGGATGAGTTTGAGTGCCATGTGGTCGAGCATTTCAATTACGAAGAATCGGAGACTTTGAGGTAAATATTTTTTATTTATTGATTCTATTCAATATATTTAAATATTATGTTCAGAAAAGATGAGTATCTGAAGTAAAAATCTGATTACTAGACACAAAATCTATTTTTCTCTTCTCTGTCTTTGCACTCTTTAGATCTTTAAGGCTTCAAATTATAGATTCTCCTGAACACAATTAGGTTGCAAAGACATAGGAAAATAGATTTTGTGACGAGTATCCTATTCTATTTCATTATTATTCTATTTCAGGCATTTTGATACAGTACCAGATGCTTTCTGGAGTTGTAATAACAGTTTGGAACATCAGAATTCATCTTAATCGCTGGAAACAGAATAATCAATTTTAGTTCTTTGGAGCAGCATAGTTGACACTAGCTGTTTGAAGGATCAATCCCAGCTATTTTGAGCAGCTAAAATATTTTGTCAACAAATTTAAAAAATCCGTCCATTAATTATTATTAATAATTATCGAGGGTTATACATACATTTTGTTAAATGTTGTGAACTTATAGAGAAATCATTTATTTTCTGAGGCAACTCGACAACATTTTAACGTTTATTTGGAGCACTTGCAAAACGTTTCCTCCACAAAATGTCTCGTGTTTATTTTCGTAATAATGAAGCATTTCCTTGCCCTTAAAAAAGGTTGTCATATCAAAATTTACAAAAAAATACCCCTAATAGGATCATTTTTAAAATTACTATAAATTGTTATTTAGTTAGAAAAAAAATTATTAGTAACTAATTATTCATTTACAAAAATTACCCTTAGTGGTCATTGTGTCGACAATTGGAAAAAAAGAAAATATCTTTGTATTTATTAAAGTTATTGTGATTAAATGCAAATGTTACACATCAAATTTTTTCCTAAAAAAAAAATATTGTTTGTAAAAAATTATTTACTCTCAATGATGATATTTAAGCATTTATCAAGCGTAAACTTATCTGACAATTTATTTATAAAATCAAACCTTTTTTGTTTAATTGATTCTGGTGAATATAGTATTATTTTCATAACTCTGTTGTATAGTTGTAAAGGTCTAAATGTTTGATTATTTCAATTAATTTCTGCCAATTTTAAGTGTTTCAATTGAAACCTCAAAACTTTGGTCAAAACTTATGGTTAAAATAGCTCTATTCTAAAACACTTGATCTCGATATTCACTATAATCATTTTTTTGAAATTTGAGAAATGTGCGGAATTTAAATACTACGCACGGGATATCCAAGAGGAATTAATTTGATCCGTTGAACTGCAAAGTGCAAATCATACGGATATGTGCTTAATCCCGTGATTTACATTTTAACCTCGGGTCTTTGTGTCTCATCTTTTTAACTTTTTTCAATATTTGTAAATTTCAATTTGTCAAATATATTTCTCGCAAATAACGGGACTATTTATTGCAGATTTGCAAACCTATGTAATATGATGGAATGTTGAAAGAACAATATAAGCTAGCAGGTAAAAACAACTTTGTAATTGTTCTATTAGGGTTAAATTGTCAAGTCACTTGTAAAATGTTGAATGTATGTTAAGAATATTTTCATATTAAAAAATAGAAATTTAGTATGTTGGTATCTTAGTAATGGATACATTTTATCACTTACTTATCTGTATCTCATTACATATTTAGAAGCTAAATATTTTTAGATAACAATTTTTAATAAGAATTTTTAAAAGGTAAAATATGGACCAGGTACATCCCTCCTACAGGGGATCAGGAGATACTAATGATGAGGGATCTTCAAATCCACCTCAGTCCTCCTCTAACGACGGTTTGATCAGAAAATTGCTACAGGTTTATCATTTTTCTTTCTGTAACGGAATAAAAATGTATCAGAAATATCTTCATATTTATTTCAGTCTTCCCCACTTGAGCTGTCACAGCTGTCAGGATCTGGGTCTCAGCAGTCACAGTACGATTTATCTGAAAATCATTTGGCGCAATTTATCAGCCCTGTGAAACAGCTCCCGCCACGTGCTCTTCTTAGTCCTGGCCGCCAGCAGACGGTGAAATACCGTTTAGATGAAGACCGTCATGTTGGACCAGCATCAAGATTAGCTGGGACTGATCGATTGATCGCTTTGATCCAACTTGATCATTCCTATTCTAAACCCTGGAGACCAGATGCCTCCAATACATTACCAACTAAAATATTGTTTTCTGATCGAGTTGGCAGTAGTACTACAAACTTTAACATTACAGGTTAGCGCACGTTATAAATATTTTTTATTATCTTGAACCTATCATTTTTGGCTGAGTCCCTTAACGGCCGATGTTGGTCTGGATCCACGATAATTTTCATTATTATTATTATTGATATTGTTATTATTATTATTATTATTGTTATGTTATGTCCCATCATGGTGTAAGCGAAGGAGAAAGCGGAATAAAAAGAGAAGAATTTATTATAAAAACTCTAATCGATGTATTTTCAATTATTTTTTACTCTACTGGTTCAGCCATATGGACGTTTAAATACTGTTAAAACAAATAAACAGATAAACGTATATAAATGATATTTATTAAGATGACGATGATGAGATCAACATTGAACTTGATCCCATCAAACCTGTTCCTCCATACGATCCCCAGCAGGCTAGAAAGGTAAACTTTCTCCAGCAGGCAGATTTCTTTACTCTGGGTTTTGGTTGATATTATACATTTCTTTGTTTAATTCTCAGATCTATAATTGTTAGCCTTGCTCAAAGGGACTGTAAGCATAATTTTAAGGGACCCTCCATGAAAAGATAGCAATGTCCGATTCACAACGGTACCCTTGAAACCTTTATCTGATTGATAATGTGAAAGTTATTGCCTCAAAATATTTATAACAATTTCTATCTTTTCCTGCTGGAGAAATATGCAAGTCACTTATGTAGAGAACTCACCAATGAAGATTTTCATTTTTCAAATTTAAAAACATTGAAATTTTACGAGAGCAAAAATTGCTGTTTTTCATAAAAATACTCAACTTTCAAAAATGTGAATTGCAAAAAAAGTTAATTTTGGGCATAACAACTATATTTATACCTTTTACTTTACCGAAAAATTGTATTATCGACCGAAATTTGTTTTTAAAACGCGCGTTGCATAATGTGCTCATTTGATTTGTTTATAAGGCGATGTCCGAGTGTAAGAGATTTTCTAGTTTTGCCAACCCACATCTTCAAGATACAGAAGGACAAGGGTGGGAGGAGGCGGTTGTTAAGGTAATCTTGATTTAAGAGGAATTGTAATATGGACACTTAACATTGTACAGTTATTATTATTATTACCAATCAACCTACTGTCAAAGTATCATGTCTTATATATGTTAAGTTAATCTTCAGGGTCTAGCTCCAGTCACTCCGCTTGGGTTAAAAATGTTGTATATGGTTATAATAAGGAGATGTATATTACAATTTTACATAGTTGCATGTCATTCATGCTATTCATATAAATAAAGAAGACTTTTTCTCAATTTTTTTTTTAACATTAAGAATTTTATTTTTTATTTTAGGATGGTTGGACACAGCAACAAAAAGTTCTCTACACAAAAATGATAAAAGTAGGACTTTTCGATTTTTTTTTCATTACGTAAACATTTTCAACTCAACCTTTATTTTTTTTATTTTTGCCGAAAATAGATCAAATTTTCCCTAAAAGATAACTTTCGTAAATCTTCCATTCAAAATGCTTTTGAAGAAGGGGGGGGGGGAACAAAGATATACCTCTGATAACAACTCAGATTATTTGTGCCACAATATGTCCCTGTTTAATTTAGGGGTCCATGAATAAATTTTATGGCAGGTGTAAGTCCTAATTTTATGGACGTAGATACCTTTAATGACAAAATTTAGAGAATTCCTTACTGATTTACAATGGAAAATTTTCTGTGTCTTAATGATGTCAAATGACATTTTTAACTCCTGGATGAACTTCCGATTAAGTGCTGTTAAAATCGCATATTTTTAGGTTTTACATTTGGACAGACTTAGCCGGTTATCTCAAGAGGGCCGGGATAACGAGCCAGTACTCCGTAGAATAACAGTGGATAAATCAGCAAAGTAAGTTGATACAGTGAAACCAATAAAACTGTAGAGTGTGGAATAGGCAGACGACGACTGCTAGACTCGGCTTTAATTATTTTATATTTAGTCCAATGAACATTTAAAGCAACAATTGTGCCACTTTCACAAATTCATTTCACTTGTAGTTGTTAACATGGTTTTCAATTAACTGTCCAAATTATAATTGCATTATGACGCCATTAATTTCGTTTCTACGTTAACATAAAATTACCTTCTTTTCCACAATTTCCGTTCTGTGGCGGTTATTTTTGAAGAGGGTTGGCCGAGATTTCTACGATTTAATCAGAGCAAACTTCTGCCATTAACTTTTATCCTTTGCTGTAGAAATTCAATTCAATACCAGTGTGAATTATCTCTGACAAAACCTTTAATTGTAATAATTTACCAGCTTTTTTGTCATGGGTTTCGTTCTCTGAGTTGGCAGGGGGGGCAAAATTATAAATCATGAATTTAACAGATGTAATTGTAGGATGATAAAAAAAAGTTTGAAAGAAATGTTATTTTTACTTCGTCTGAATTCCTTATGCTCTGTTTCAGGAGAGCCCGAAGTGTTCTGTCCTCACACCCTGTGTTGTGGGATACAAAAACCATGCAATGGTTGCATTCTGTGTTCTCAGAATACCTTCCTAAACCATACTTAGCTGCCTGGATAGATATTATACAGGTATACTTGTGATACCTTCCTAAACCATACTTAGCTGCCTGGATGGATGTTATATAGGTGTTCATACAGTAGTACCCATAAATCTGTAGAATAGGAAGATTTGCAAGTTATTATTATTAAAAATCCAATGAATCTGAAACACAGGAGTGTTTATAGATGAAATGTCGTTTTTCTATTCCATAGTATTATGGGCCCAATTGTACTTGCAGAAAAGGATTACACATTATTACAGGCAGGGCCTTAATTTAATTTAAGAAATGACAAGTCTGAATATCTTTACTTCATATTATTCAAACAATCATAATTTTTGTATGCATGTGATAGTGCAGCCTGAACAATTAGATTTGATAAAAATATATTGCTTATTTCTAGACTTTAAAGAGCAAAGTGCCAGCATTGATTGATAGAATGCTTACCCTTCATCTCAACCCAACCTCGGAATCTAAAATTCATCAGGTAAAAACGTTTTTTATACATTTTGTTGTTTGCGATGTTATAGCAACAAATCTAGAGGCACCTAATTTAAAATCAGATTATTGATCCCCCCCCGCCTTCGGCCTCAAACTACCACTCTTAAAGATTTCACTGTTCAATATGATAAGGTGTTCAATTTAGAAATGTGTAATTTGAAATATTTCAAAATTATATAATCCACGAAACTTGTCAGGAAACGGATTTATTTGGTAAAAGGTTATGATTTTCATGAACAATGAACATCTTATTGTCGCAAACCTCAGATGTCTTTCTAATTCTAAAAATTTCGATATCTTGTGTATTTTGAAATAATTCAACAATATCTTTTAATTATGGTTTTATTTGAGGTATTACGTGTTTTCAGAAATAAGTGAATCATTTAATTATTTTAGATCATGGCTGAGGGTTTCTCCGTGTTATTGAACCGACCCTGGGATCCTGCAGCTAGCAGTATAACCCGGAGAAGGTTGGAAAAACTACCTGGAAATCCGATCATCATTGTGGCTCCGTCAGGTAATAAAGATGGCTGACCGAGTGCTGCAAAATTAAAACCAGATCTGCTTTAGTGATAAAGTCAAATGTGCTCGGAAAACTTTGCAAATTCTGAAAGTTTCTTTTGATTTGAAGAGTTGAAGGCCCTATGAGTCTTATTTGATTTGATTTCAGCCAATACTTAACAAAATGTTGGAGAACCAACTTTATGTAGTTCAACTTGTATAATTTTTTGATTATTTATTCTTGGACATAATGAATTTTTCTAGAAAATATAAAGACAAATATTTCTAATAAATAAAAAAGTGATTGTATATTCCAGGGCCCGGGGATCCTAAGAAGATGTCACGTCGTCTCCGACTTTGGAACAACCAGCTTGGGTGTCTAGGAAAGGTAGAAAAAGATAAAATTTAAAAAAATAAGACATTCAAAAGTGATAGACTGATTAAAATTATTCTGAAAAGGTCTTAATAGCTCAATTTGCAAGTTGTAAACTCTTATTTTAATCCCAGTTTAGTAGAGTCATGATGGGATTGCGATGTTATCATAGCGCGTCCGTAAAAGTCTGATTGATTGATTGATTAATTCAAGACTAAGTTCGTATATTTCTCAGTGTATGGAAAAATAATTATGTTCATTGCAATAATAATCGGTTAGTTGAATATTAATTTGGTTGATCTTTACAAAAAAACGTTTCAATAAAAAAAGTATTAGGACATTATTCAGATTTTCACCCATACTTTTATTTTAAAAAAATCGGTTTAAAATATATTTTTGTTTTTATCTCAAATCATAATTTTTGTTTCCTAGTTAAAGAAGATCTTGTAGTTACTATTTATTGCAAACATTTTTGTGCAGGTTATTGTGATAAATGTTCCGATGTTTAAAGGAGAAGCATCATTAAATCATACCGTCAACCATTACCTTTATCAGATGGTATCAGCAACATTGGGCAAGGTAATATTTTGAATAAATATGTAGAAATATCGGGGGTCTCTGTGGCCTGAAATAAGTAGACATGAGCTGAAATTTACTGTTCATTAACTTGTATGTTTTTTTTTATTAAACAAGGCTTTCGGACGCGAACCGCCTGTTTTTGTTTTTAAATCACAGATATTTTAAAGGTTTCGCAGATTTTTCGGGTTTCATTGGATAATCAACAATTTTGGAGGCAAGTTTTTGTCTATTCTATTGGCTAAACTCTTAGGTCCACGGACTCCACGAGGTCTTAAAAGTTGTATTGCAAAAAATTCCAAAATGGAGGGTATGGAGACGGGGGGTGGGGGATGGGGAGGATGGAGGGGCAGGTCTGTGCTTAAATATTTAATTCGTATGTGAATTGGTCTTTAACTTAAGGGTAATTTATTCATTTGATTGAAATATAATCATTAATATTTTCTCCCTTTTAAGGTTCGGGAATGCAAGAACAATTTATCCGATCGACCAGTTGTATTGATGGGTTGGGGTGCAGGGGCTGCTATTGCAGTACATATAGCTGGAGTAGAGAAACTAGCAGGTATCAGATCTACCAGTTGTATTGATGGGTTGGGGTGCAGGGGCTGCTATAGCAGTACATATAGCTGGAGTAGAGAAACTAGCAGGTATCAGATCTACCAGTTGTATTGATGGGTTGGTAGATCGTGAGTGAGGAATTAGGACGTCCCTTAAAAACTCTAAGCGTAATTTTAAGTGACTCAACGCCTAGAGATGGCAATACCCGATTCACAATGGTACCCTTAAAAGCTTTGCTATAAATCAGATAGCCTTGGTTTTCTTTTACCAACTGATAATTTTCATCATCTTCTAATGTGACTTGCGTATTTCTCGCTGATGCTCAGCAATGGTGCAATTAACAGTTTAAAATACGATTTTATCTTCTTTATTTTTGACCAGATTAAGGTTTCAAGGGTACTGTTGGTAATGGGGCATTGCGATATTTGCTTGGAGGGTCACTTAAAATTACGCTTACAGTCCCTTTAACAGTCTGATTGGATTTAAATCATAGCCACCAATCATTGATCGGTCCAAATCCATTCTTCTTTTAAGTGGTTGAAATAACTTTGTGAATACATAAACTTTATTGTGTTTGATATTGTTTTTAGCTTCTCATATCTCTTTTTAATTATGATATAATAATTGAATCTTTGTAAAATTTGAATCGGTTTTCATAATTAATCTTATATTAATCAATCATTTTTATTGTTCAGGGTTGGTTTGCCTGGGGTTTCCAACTATGAGCTTATCAGGGAATAGAGGAGAGCTTGGAGACCCATTGCTAGACATCAAGACACCAACCTTGTTCGTTGTCGGAGAGAAGTCCTCCTTGTCGAACACAGACGACATTGAAGATTTCAGAGAACGCCTGCCTGTCGAAACGGGACTAGTAATAGTTGGTTCAGCCGACAACAACCTCAGAATGACGAAACGTAAAAAGCGCCAGGCTTGTGTGACACAGTCAATGGTAGATCAAAGTATTATGGATGAAATCCGCGAGTTTTTGGCGGGAATTTTAACAAGTTCTTGTCGGAATAGTTATGCTACATTTGCCGTTCCGAGCAATGACAATATCCTGTCTGTCGGAAGTTCGACCAAGAAGGCCCGTGGGAGGAAAAGAAATAATTCTAGCCAGGACGGTTCAGGTTCATTTTTTAAAATTTTATTTAAAATCTCAATTATATCCATTACGTTAAAGGTGTAATGACAAGTAACTCAGTGCATAGAGGACAATCCTTGATTCACACATACATCATTGATACATTTATTTAATCAATAATTGTCGTTTTTAATAGGTTTATAAAGTTTAATTTGGATAATTCCTTTATTTTTTCAGGTTTATAATGTTTAATTTGGATAATTCCTTTATTTTTTCAGGCAGTAGAAATGCGCAAGCCACTTATGTAGAGAAGTCACATTTGTAAATAATCATTTTTCAAAGTTTTTGACATTGATATATACTTCGAAGCTTTTCAGGGTATCGTTGTAGAGATCTGGCATTGTCATCTTTGCATGGAAGGTCGTTGAAATTACAGTTAATCTCTGAAAACCAAGCTAATTTCGTTCGGCGTTCGTGAATTTCCGGAAAAGGAGCAACTCTTGTTGACTGCAAAGTTTGACCCTCGAGTTTTTCCTAGACGCAGAACTTGCCACCGAATCTATAGTTAACACAGTGCTCTGCCTCTAGATAATGTGAAAATCGATAAAATAATTGTTGAACATTTCTTTTCGGTAAATATTTTCTGTCTTGTATTTGTCTTGTTCTGGAATATTGTATGTTTTAGGTCCTTTGTCTCCAAACAAGAGGAGGCCTGGGAGTAGACCAACTACTCCAGGTTCTGCTCCAGGAAGCGGGGGGAGTACTCCGATAAAACTTAACCCAGGTGGGTTCATCATTAACATGATTTATAGCAAATGTCAAAATTAAGTTCAGATCCGGGCTGCAAAACCGTTACACAATCTGGAAATCAACCTCCAGGCTGTTTCATGGAGCCTAAAGCTTTCCCTAAAATTCACGATTTGATTTTATTTGATCCATTAATTAAAGATGTTCTGAAATTTTTCAGATTTTGAAGAACGTTAGGAATAAATTATGTGACTTTTTATGTACTGTAGAATAGAATTTTTTAATATTTAGGAATAAAGATCCAGAACAACTCATCCTTAAAAATGGCGGTCTGGGTTTTCCTTTGAGGGGGGGGGGCGGGAGCTATTAACTCCCTTTTAATGATATTTCTGAAGTAATTCGTCACAAAGAAGTCTGACGCTTCATCTAACCATACAATCTCAGAATGTATTTAAAAAATCTTCTTGTTAAGTTCGTTAATTAGATCGACCCCCCACCCCACCCCCACTCTATACACGCACATCTACACAGTTTGTTTTTAATCTTTGTGAAGAAACAATCTCAAGGAATATTAATTGTCTTAAAACATTTTTTTTTAAAGTGAATATTTGCAAATTATCTTTTTCCCATCTCATAATCTGAGTTCGTTTCCATTATGTCCAATTGACAGCCCAAATTTTTATTTTGAATAATCTTTTTTGTTTGTTTATCTTCTTGTGATTTTTTACATTTTTTATTTTTTTTTTTATCGATTTTGATGGTTATTATATCGTTAGAACGGACGAGGGTCAACCCAGACCGAAATATATTTTGAATAAATGTGGAACTAACATCTACTTTTTTACTCTACAGAGGTTTGGTCCATCACCATCACCGAATTTTAAATCTTCTTGTTTAGGTTCCCCTGCGAAAAGAAGAAAGAAGGCTCGCAAATCCCTTTCAGCAGAGATAGGAACCAGTTTTCCTGCGCAAGGTATTACTTCACGTTATTAAAATAAAAAAATTAGAAAACATTTGCTTTTCTCACACAATGCCAGATTTTGGCCCTGAAATAAAATATAGACATAACGACCAACACTAGCTGCGATGGTTCAAATAATATTATTATTTTATTATAAAGATCCTTAAAACTTCAGTATTTTGGTAAAATTTCTACCCTTTTCTCAGAAAACTTATAAATGCTTATTGTCAAGATTCCTGTTTTAACGAAACAGATCAAAATTGTTGAATTTTCTCATTGGTTCAAACTCTCAACTGCCTAAGAGGCGAAAATTACATGTTTTTTGTCAAATACTATATTTTCTCTAAATTAAGTAAAATCTACATCATAAAGCTCTTAGCTCATAAATATATATTTATATTATATATATACCAAAATTATGATTCAAATTTTAAACCTAGCACGGGTGAACGGCGGGAATAACTAGGACTATATATTAAAAAATTAACAAAATTCTGTTTCTTTCAATAAATTACATTTTTTTAGTTGTTGGATCTAATCCGTTTCCTCCCGGATTATTATCCATCTCCTCTCCACTTCCACAATCCACCCTAGGATCAGATTCTACCTCACCACCTCCCCTCACCATCAGGTAGATTACTCACCACCTCCCCTCACCATCAGGTAGATTAAAGGGAACATTCATGTAAATTCAAGTGAGCATCCATTTAAAGAGGGTCATGTCCGCTTAACAACCGTGCACTTAAAATAACATATTGTAATCAATCATGTCCAGGAAAAAATCGCCTCTACCTTGAAAACTGTTGAAGTAAAAAAAAGTCTGTGACATCAAAAAATCACTTATCACTTATCACTTGATTAAAATTATTAGATTTTAAAGAGAAAACAAAGATATCTTTTCATTGGTACCTTTGTGATTTGGAAAACCCACCTGAAGAAAGAATTGTTTGATATTCTCGTTATTCAGGGTTCCGATATCTCTTCCTACAACAATATCTCCAGTAACCAGTCAACATACCCACCCTGCTCTTACTCCAGGTAGGAGACAGTCATGAGGAGGAGCTCCTGTATTGTGTATATAATATATATATGGATGGGACTTTTACAATTTTCTGAAAAACGAATTGATTGTTTTAATAATGACGCAGAAAGAACATCTTACCTTTCTAGGGTTGTTTTATGTTTGAATTTTTAATTCATTTTTTTGTTTTAAGCTGGAGGACCACAGCTTGCAGGAGTAAGATCTTCCAACCCTATGTTGAGTCCTCAAATCAGGTTTGGATTATTAACTGAGATGGGAATTCTTGTACTGTGGATATTCACGTCAATCCTTGTTATCGATCTTTTGTTAATCAAGAGATCGAGATTGCTAGTATCCAATACAAAAAAAATTCAATTGTCATTGTACTTATGAATAAGATTGACAAGATCATGACTTAATTAAAATTGTGATAAATTAACTTTTTTGTTGAACCGAAATGATTTTAAAGTGGGTTTAATCTTAATTAACTTTTACAGAGCTCCTGTTCCTCCACCTCCTGGAGTACGAATCCAGAACAGTAGCAGGATGCCTTCTCCTGTTCGAGGACCAATTCCTGTTAGCCAATGGGGACCTGTCAGAAACCATGCACCACGGGGACCTTCTTCTGCCATCAGGACGTCCACCGTTCGGGGACCTACGCCTGTACTAAGTCCAACTCCAAGGGGATCTACTCCTCAAAGAATAGTCAGAAACCATGCACCACGGGGGCCTACTTCTGCCATCAGGACGTCCACCGTTCGGGGACCTACGCCTGTACTAAGTCCAACTCCGAGGGGACCTACTCCTCAAAGAATGCTGTCGGCTATACCAACTAATCCCAGACTATTGCTTCCTTCGTATTCCTCTACTAGTGGAATATCAAGGACAAGTTCAGGAACAGTAACTGGTTCTCTAGCTTCATCTCCGAGAGTAATTCAGTATGCGGCGAAGAGCAACAAAGCACTCAATCAATCAAGCTCTGAAGGTTTGTTAATAAAAAAATTAAGCTTCAAGAACTATGATTTTTAAACCATTTATGTTTATAGGGAGTGATCCGAAAGCCCCGAGTCAGTTCCAAAATAACGTATTGGGGCGACCAGCTGGGGTGCCTGGCAGTTTGGTACAGCAAACTCTACCGGTTAACCAGGGTGTCAGTCCGGTACAAGGTGGTCAAGGTGTACAGGGCCGACCGAGCGGCCAGGACAAGCTCTTTATCATATCTGTACCGGCCGGTGAGGCGGGGAAGAACACTATTAACAATCTTTCATTACCCACGACAAGGTAGGAAAGCAAAGTATTTTGCTTGGTTCTGATATTCTCGAAAGAATTTTTAAGTGTATAAAGTATACTATTACTTATAAGGGTGATTAGGGTTTTGAAGTCTTTTTAAACATGTCGAATTCTTGAAGGGTCTTGTATAACAGTTTTTGATTCAAATTAATTGTTTCTGATACGAGGAGGTTTAAAATATCAGAATTTTTGGTTGTAATAATCAGTGATCATAAGTCTTTAATCTGCACGGACAAAATCCTATAAACCCTTCATGGACACCTTTTTATTTTTGTTTTAATTAGGCCTGGTGGATCTTCATTGCAAATCACACCTGTAAACCAATCACAAAGCCAATCTAAACCAACATCCGTCATATCTTCTTCATCCACTTCACCAGGAAAACTTCCGGTCTCCAGTCAACCTGCTTCCGGTTTTACACCAGTCTCCACTCCACAGCCGGAAGTGAAGAAACCGGAAGCTGTAACAGAACGTCAGGACGTGGCACAGATACTGGCCAGTTTGTCGGGGTTTGTGGGAGATAAATCATAGAATACATATATATTGTACAGTGTTTTTCGGTCATTTTTACTTTGTACAGTTTTCATACAAAGATTTATGTAATTTAAGTTTGAAGTATTCTGCTAATTGCCAATGATCATGAATTTATCAGCTTTTTTATTTTTACCTCAATGCGTGAAATAAAACTTATAATTAACTGTAAAATTTCAGAAATTATGTGCTCTGACCTCAGAAGACGAACTCCGGTTAAAAGGTTAAAAATTACAAAAAACTTTTTCTGATGTATTATTTAGTGTCATATCAATTGGTTAAATGGTCGATTGGACTAACGTTCGTTTGGACTAATGTTAATTTGGAATAACGTTCAAAACAATTATATGTTTAATTAAACTAACTTTTCGATTTTTAAAAAATTTCCTCCTTTAAAGTTTTAAGTATTTTTTTCACAAAAAATTATATCATGTAATCTTATTATTTGGAGGGTTAGGTTAGGTTACGACACAAAGATCTCTAAAATGGTAATGCCAGTGTGTTAAAAATATATATATATATTTTTTAAATATAGTTTATTGGAACAAATGGACCATACACCGGTTTGTGAACAGCTGATTAGTGCAATTGTACGTTAGGCCAATAGTCCTATTGATATAGCATCTATTATTTAAAAACGAGTTGTTATTAGCGTATTGACAATTTAAAATTTCCCCTATTTTACTCGTTTCATTTCCCAGGACTATGTCCTCGTCTGTTGTTGAGGAGGCAAGGACTGTTCGTGAACGATTGTTTAGACTGCGTTCAGACCGCCCGCTACACAGACCACGGTACATAATAGGGAACACTCCCTTACTTTTTACTTTTATACGCTTTTTTTTCATCTTGCACAGGGGTTTCTTTGATTTTTCAGAAATTTAAAAAAAATCAAAATTTTACCATTTATCAAAATCATGACATAACTTACAAAAAGAACGGGGGGGGGGTTATTTTTCAAGATTTATAATGTTTTTAAAAAGTCTATATTTAACTTTATTTAATATTCCCTTACTTTAGTTATGTTTAAACAGTTTTTGTCATGGCCCCCCCAAAAGATTTCTCAATTGTATGGGATACAATTTTTTTTAACATTAATCTTTTAGAGATCAGGGTTTACAGGAGCTGGGTTGGAACTGCAGCGGGTTCCCGAGCTGGGCATCCGTCCTTCTCTCCCTCATCCTCATTAAGATGTTCCTGGAGAACATCAACAAGGAATAGACGCATCATGCCTTATCTTTCGGTGCAAATTTGTTCGCTTACAATGGTTGCGCATGCGCGGCTCACGGACGCTCTTTAGAAAATATTAATAAATTCACGTGACATGCGTATAGGGTACATGGCATACTCACAGTGCACTCGACGCAGGCTTATTTATTTCTGTTAAATAACGTCTTAAACTGTAAGGTTAGTTTATGGATGTTAGAGACATCTGTAAGCTATATGAATCTTATCTAAATGATTTTCTAATTCCAAAAATATATTTATTTGCACAGTTGCCAATAAAAAGGGAAACGAGTAAAACGCTCTGGATGAATAATTCTAAAAAATATTCCTGAAAACAAATCAGTTTCTAAAAGCTGTTTTATTTAAAATTTTAAGAAAAACGTCCATATTTGATCTAACTGATGATGTTTTGTTAGACTGGGGTAAGGATTAAGCCCAGTTTGTGGATTAACGCGGCCTTTGGACAGATACAGCCCTCCAGGAACTTATTTTATCTTTTTAGCAAAATTTTTACACGACAAAGATAATTTATAGCTGAAAACCGCTGTTGGAGATGACTTCTATGGAGTTTTAAAGATTTATTAAATATTTATTGATAAATAAACTTGTGAAGTAGAGAATATCCTGTTCTAACTCTTCTCCTGTACATAAATCTACCTCTCATTGTAGCGCTCAAAACTGAGCTGGGGTTAGCACAGGTAACAAATTGGAGGACTCTAAATCTTATCTAACTTTTAAAGTCAACTGCCAATTATTACACATTTAGTTTGAGGCTTCAATTTCCTAACTTTTTTCCCCTCTACTCTGAAAAGTGTTAGCACAAAAGAATTTCTAAAAAGTGTTTAAAGTTTTTTTTAATCGAAATGCCAGTTATATAACTAAACTGATAGATTTCAATAATAATAAAAAAAAATTTGTTTGTTTTGACCTTTGAGCTTAGTCTATTTTAAATTCATAAGAGAAAATAAAAAGATGGAAATTATCATAGAAATAAGTGAAAGAAATAAACCGAGTTCAGCTACTTCGGTTAACCTTTTGATTTCAAATAATGACAGTTAAATAGTTCAACCACCTCTCTTACTCATCCTTAAACTCAGGATAAAAATAGAGGTCATTAATAAAAAACTGGTTATCAATTCATATAGTTCTCTCGTTAAATAGTTTTTAAGTAAAAAACGTAAAGTAAGGGAGGATTGCTACCGATGGCGTAACATTTTGATTTGGCTGCCGCCGACAATATTTGATGGCGGCGAATACCAACTGCTGTGGTTGCAACCTCTTAATGAAAAAAGAAATTATTTAGGAGAAGATTAGCTGGAAGAATGCGTTATCTATTCACATCGCAAATCTTCTTTCTCTTCTAATATGTAAGTTTTCCTTAGCATAAATAACTGAGTCCGCGATTTAAAATATTCGACTCGGGTCGTAATTCTTTAAACCCGGAATGCGCCAATTCCTATACCATGAAAATCCGCCAAATACGATATTACACCGGTTTTATGAACTCAACTCGGTGGAAAATAAGATGCAACTTAGATCCGAAAGCTCAAGCCGTAATAAGGCCCAACAACAGCTTAGACCTTAGTCGTATTTTCTTCATTTTTTTAATCGCCAGCTCTGCGAAGGTATTTTCATATGACCCAACATGGAAAAAGTGGAATATCTGATTCACATTATCTTGTCCTTTTTGTTGGGAATCGGATTTCTCCCTCTTAAAGGTTGTAAGCCTTATACGGCTTTGTAATTGTAGGTATTTTTTTTTTGGAAAGAAGGCATGAAAGTTTGTTTTTAAAGATTGTCCGTTAATTCATTAATGTATAACTTCCGGTATGTTAATTCATCTTTAATGTTGACTTCTATGGCCAGTCAATATTGAAATGTTGTATTCTAGAATATGATAAAAAATTCAATGCAACAACTCATACGTCAAATATTCCGAGAGACGGTTTTATAATTTATTTTACTTCATACAAACATTGAGAAAGAAAATACTATACGATCGATTTGCAAAATATAGTACCCCTAGATAACTATGATCGCAACGATCTTAAAATCCCTTGAACCGCTGATCGTAAAAGATCAACAAAATCATAACATCATTACAGTATTTATTATTTCACTCCCGGGGTTTATATTTTTCCCTCTTCCTTCTTGCTCTTTTCTTAAAAAAAATTTTTAAGATGCTTTTTGATTCGTTTAAAAATGTTTGATTTTTTTTCTCGCTAAAATGAAAATACATAAATTTTTATTAAAACATATCAAAAAAAACGTGAAAACTTAAACTTGACACATGATGACCATTATTTGATGACAATTATTATGTTTTAGTTCCCGTTTTGTACATAAACCATAAATGTTCCATAAGTTTCATCAATGCGCTTATCCTCTGTGCCATGTACAGCTGTCTCTTCATGAAACTGGTCAGCTATGTCCAGGTTATCTTTCTTTTTAATTTTTTTTTATATATTTTTTATTCAAATAATGTACAGAATCTGAACGTGATAATCTGTAAAAAGTGGAATGAATGTCGTCTCCGTTCTTACTTTTAATAAAAATGATACAGATGATTTTAATTATTAATTATACCTTTGAATCGTTTCTTGATTATTTAGAAGAAAATGTCGGTAATCTCTAGAAAAGATTCCACATTTATTATGTGGTAAGGGCAAAAAATATAAATGTAACGCAAGCTTCAAGCAGACTGAGCTTGGATTATGAATATTAAGATATGTTGTTGAAAGAAGTGGATTAACTTAGTCATTGTGGTTCAACTTTATCTCACTTTTCATTAAATCTGAGGCCGAATATAAAGAATTTGAGCCGCGGTTCATATTTAAGCCGCGGCTCAAGTATGGTTGGTTCTACTTAAAATATTTCAAGGTTAAAGCCGGCGCTCAATTGAAACCGGTTTTTGGGATATTTGAGACGCGGCTTGAATTCATTAAATTCGGACACTGGTTCCTTGTCGTAGATTTAATAAGTTGAAGACATAAAACTTCCCTAATGTTATCATTTTTGTAAGATTTTTTAAATTTCTGAACTAATTTTTAGGTAAACAAATGGTGTAGAGATGCCGTTATTAAAACCAATAAATCTGTGAAATGTGAAACTCCTAGGAAAGTTAACATAGACAGCACTTATCTCGATATCTTCTTTATAATAAAACAAGACATTCGTATACATATATATGTTGCCTATAGCCGGCCAAACGGCTGGACCGATTGGGCTAAATTTTTTTGTAGACACTCAGGGGTGGCCGGGGGGGGGGGGGTTATAGGCTAAAAAAACTCAAACATTTTTTTCTCAATATTTGAAAGAAAAAAAATTCCGCGGGCAACGCCGGGCTCTCCAGCTTGTATGTAATATAATACAGAGAGACTCATAAAATTGTGTAATAGGAAGACAATAACAGAAATACGATATTTAAGCAATCGAATGTTTATTTTTTTACAATTTGTTTGGAAAATCTACCTTTTTGAAATTTGGTTTTCCACACTGCTCAATTGCTGTTTTTTTTATGATCATTGGGTCAAATCTTAACTTATTTGTCTTCCAGTTTTCCAATAGTTTTGTATGAAAATCTACATTGGCTTGCACCAGGGGCGTATACAGGTATTAGTGAATATTTTTATTAAATGTCCATTAAACCTAACTTCTTCAGTTTATGTTGATTTATTGATCAGAAAACCTTCTGCTCTGACAAATGTTCCAGCAGCGGATACCAATGGTTTGCGGCGACGTCGTTTCTACAGCATCTCCCCGGACTCCATCAGTCCTGCTGGAGACGTTAAACCTTCTGGATCAGACTTGGATAATGTTAAACACAATCCTGGTTCACCTTCCCCGCTCCAATCCTCACTATCACCAGCAGCACTAGATTTATCTCAAGAACTCTCCGAAATGAAGAATAAGTTAGCAAGTCAAGAAAGAAAAGATGTAATTTATCCCGACAATCTTAATATTAGGGAAGCAAATACTTTTTAAAGGATTAAAATGATTTAGATGATTTAATTTGATGATTGGCGGGGAAAATATAACGGTAATAATATAACTGACAAAAATATAACAGACGATGAATATAACCAAACAAAAATATGACCATTTTCGACCAAAAATTAAACAATTTTTTTAGCCAAAAATATATATGTTTTCTAGCCCAAAATGTAACTATTTTATAGCCGAAAATAAAACTTATTTCGACCATTTAAAAAACAATATTTAAGCCAAATATATTTTTTTGGCTAAAAATTTAACTTTTTACACTAAAATTATAACAATTATAAACAGAACAGACCAAAAATATAACCATATTCGACCAATTATAGGTTTGTTTCGGCTTTGTCGAAACCACACACAAAAACCACACACACAAACCAAACACACAAGCCTAACACTCAAGCCCAACACCCAAACACCTAAACCAAACACCCAAAACAAACACCTAAAACAAACGCCCAATACAAACGCCCAATACAAACGCCTAAAACAAACACCCAAAACAGACACCCAAAACAAACACCTAAAACAAACACCTAAACCAAACACCTAAACCAAACACCCAAACCAAACACCCAAACCAAACACCCAAAACAAACACCCAAAACAAACACCCAAAACAAACACCCAAAACAAACACCCAAAACAAACACCTAAACCAAACATTCTAACCAAGCACTCAAAACAAACACCCTTAACAAGCCACCAAAACAAACACCCAAAACAAACCACCAAACAAACGTACACAGAGTGATTACTATTATTTATACTTCTCCCGTTAAAAGATATCGTTTTCCTCAAAAACTTACGATAATCTAATTATTACAAAACAATATTATATTTAAGTGTTTTAAAATTAAAAAGTCAATTTTTATGCTTCTGTTTCTAGAGATATTTACTACTTCTGGTTTGCACCGACTCTTTGTTATGAAATTAACTTTCCTAGAACAAGGTACAAAACATGAATTAAACCTTCAACATTCTACTACCCCCCTCCAAAACATGTTTTTAAATTCCAATTTTTCTTTTTTTCTTTGATATTATGATTTTATGATTGTCCAGATTTCATAATCTTATTTTAAGGAGATTTCGATTGAGTTTTCTAGTGAACCGAGTCCTTGAAATGATTTTTGGATTAATCATTTGCTTGAGCATCTTCCAACAATACTTGATACCCTCAGCTTTAAAGGTAGGGGTATACATTTTCTTTAAAAATAATTTTGTATATTTCGTTTAGCATAATTGAGAGGGGATTTTTTTCTTCTAATCTCTCCCCCCTTTCCGTGCATAGGAGGAAAATTCTTAGAGATAAAAATGTTATCCCTCTGTTTCAAGGCCCTGATACCGTTCTCCAAGATGGATCAGAACGTACCCCTGGCACTAGAAAGGATACTTAAGCTCGCGATCCCTAATCACTTGATGTGGTTGATCAGCTTCTACATTCTCTTCCACTCCTTCCTCAATATACTCGCGGAGATCCTTCAGTTCGCGGACAGAAGCTTCTTCCAATGCTGGTGGAACGCGACCAACCTGGAAATGTTCTGGAAGAATTGGAATCTCCCGGTTCACAGGTAGAATTTTACCAGGGGTATTTATTTTCTAGAAAATAATATTTTCCTCCACCCGTTATGACAAAAATCATTTTAATTGTTTTCTTCTTCTTTTTTCGTTTATTTTTTTTTCAAGAAACTTGATTTACTATCTAATGATTGGGAAGGTTTTAATGATATTGTTGAGAGCAAAAAGGGGGGTTTCCGCTGTATTAAAACTTTGCCACTTAGATTCACTTTTTTCTTACAACTGCTTTTCCTAGATGGTGTTTAAGACATGTTTATAAACCTCTGCTGTGCTCTGGGTTCTCCAAGGTTACTTCCATCCTGGCAGTTTTCTTTGTTTCAGCTTTTTTTCATGAATACCTCGCCTCTGTTCCTCTCAGGTTAGAAATTAATAGTCAACAGAAATATGTAAGAAAAATATTAAATCAATCAAATAAAACATGAAAAAAAATGTAATCCATGGATCCCAGAGGACGACTAAATACCATAGTGACCACTGACCACATTTATTTATTATAAAAACTCTCAAATTATTTTCAGGATGTTTAAAGTTTCGTTAGGGTTGGGTATGTTGGTGCAGGTTCCAATAATCTTCTTTTCAAGGTTTTATTTTTAATAACACTTTTTTAAAGAGATGTGCACAACCATTCACCACGGTACCCTTTAAAGGGACTGTTAACGTTATTTTAAGTGACCCTTCATGTAAAGATGGCAATGACCGATTTACCGATTGTTTATTTTCATTCGTGGTTTCTCTGCTTTTTGAAAACAATGGAGAAATTCACTTAAATTAACACTTTTCCGAGTCATCGAGAGTCATTCAAAATTACTTTTGCATTTCCTTTAGACATAATATAAATATTTTTTTAGAATTGTAGAGAAAAAGTGTGGTCCGAGGATCAGTAACATGATGATGTGGTTTTGTTTGATTATTGGTAATTTATAATTTTACCTTTTTAATGTCCTTTGGGATCATGATCCTTTGACTATAGGTTGAATGTTAATAATAATAATAATAATGTTGCTTTTCACGCCGCCATTTTTTCTTCGTACATCTTAAACTAACAATTTCGCGGATTTACTATTTTTTTCAAAACTTAAAGTCTCTAGTCTCTAGCTGGGGGAGTGATAGCAAATTAAAAAATAGTCAAAATAGTAAATTTCCCAAATGCCTGGGTATCTGGTAAATTTCCCAAATTCCCAGTGGTTTGGGGAATTACCCAAACATCAAGTCATTTGAGAAATATCCGAATTCTTAAAAATATACCACCCTCAAATTTGGGAAGTTTTGGGAATTCCTCAAATGCCTGGGAAGCTCGTAATTTCCCCAAATACATGGGAATCTGTGAAATTCCCAAATTCCTATTTTCTTCAAAAGTATTATCATGTCTCTAGCTTAATTAGCATAAAAAGGTTATTAAATAAATTACTCAATAATTTAAAAAATAGAGTTCTTTATTTCTTTCAATTTTAAGTAAAATTGTAACGACATTGATATTAAAAAAAAATATTATTAAGAAATATTTTTAATGGGCTATTCGGGGCAGACCGTCCAACAATAAGTCTCCTTCCGGGACAATGTGGGGCATTGTCCATGGACACGCTCGGTGGACAGGAGCGCCGGCCCCAACTTCACTGAACGACGGGTTGTCATTTAATAACAATTAATAATAATAATAACGGCAAATATTAACAATTATCTAAAGATTAATATATCTTATTTTTTAGGACACTCCGTGATCATCATGACGTACTTTCACGATTTTGTGGTTCTTCACTACGGAAGAGATCATATCGAGAGTTTTGGGAAATTACAAATTTAAATCATATTTTAAAAAGGAATTTTATTTTATATCAAGAGTATGTATGAATCTAATTAATTATTTACCTACTGTGATATGTTTTCAAGCTTTTAAATTTTATACGTTTTTTGAATTTTAAAATTTTATATCGTCTTACTCCATACGTTTGTGACTGAAGAAAAATAGAAAATTGGATAAATGGTACGCAAATCCAATATTTAATGGCGAATTATAATTTTCAGATGAATATGGGAGATGAGAGTAAGGTTGAGGAGAGCTTATTATCTATATCCTGGCATGACTCTGCCTGGATCCCGATCCTTAATCAGGCAAACGTCATGGATTACTTCTCAGAGAGATCAAATCCTTTCTATGACAGGTGATGAATAAATTTTGCTTCTCCAAAATAGCATTTTAATTTTTAACTAAAAAGACGATAAACATGCATTTTTGTAAATTGAGGCTTTTTCTCTAGTCTTAATTTCCTTTACGACCTTTTTTTATATAATAATTTAATACGTTTCTTAATATCTAATCAGGGGTGTATACTGTATATTTTCCGAAAAACTAATTAACCCCCCTCCCCCTTTTCCCTTTGAATATCATTTGTTTTCCTCCAGAGGCTAGAACCTAAATTAGGGAAAACGAATGGATTTTTGGGTAAACAGTTTTAAAAAGAATGAAAAAAGTTCCCTTTTGATGTTCAATTTTTATTTAATTTTTTCTTAAATCACCAAAATAATCATTTGGTGTGGGGTAATTCTGAGAAAAAATACACCTGCTTGCATTAAAATATTTTTAAAATTCCCTCAAGAACAATATTATTTCAGGACATGTAATAACGAAGTGTTGAAAATGCAAAAGCTCGGAGTAGCTGATGTTCAGCTTCAAAATATGCAGGTCAGTTTCTAGGGGTCAAACGTTCATAAACTAGGAATTTAAGCCAATAATACAAATATAAATTTTTTGCATTAGGAAATATTTTGTTGATGAATATTTTGCTTGGCTTTTTAGTAACCTTCCATTAGAGGCATGTTCGATTTTCATTGGTACCCTTCAAACCTTGGTTTGATCAAGGAAGACCAATTATAATTAATATTTTTTGAAGAATAAAGATGACGATATCATTGTTACTCATATGTAGGTTTAAAGGTCGCCATTGTGAATCAGACATGCCACTTTTTTTAAATAGAGGGTTCCTTTAAATTACGTCTTAAATTCCTTTAAGCGTTGAAAGTTCTAAGGATTATATATATATTGTTCAGGGAACAGAATTCCAGTTGCTGCATGTCCAAGAACCCATTCTTTACGTTATTAGAAAACAGACAAGACACTCCCCAACACAGGTTTGTACTGTGTACTGTGTACAGTGTACAGTGTACTGTGTACAGTGTACTGTGTACTGTGAACTGTGTACTGTGTACTCAACATTTTTACACAATTCATTAACTTATTTGACTTTAGTACATTTTAAAATAATATCCGTAAATAATTTAATAGAATTTTCGGCCTTCTTTTAAAAATATATACAAATTAGGTCATCTCGTTTTATAATTTTAGTATCACATTTTTCCTCCTAAGATTAGAGTTTCCAATCGGAATTCCGTTGCGCGGAATTGCGCGCAATAATTGCTCCCGCCTGCGCCATTTCATTGTAAGGAATTGCGCTATAATTGCAAGCAAGGAAGCAATTAAATATTCGCGGAATTGTGTGCATCGGAATTGCTTTTCCTGTAGTAACCTAATATGTTAGGTTACTTCATTATCAGATCATTAAATGGATTCCATTAAATATACAAAGTAATATGTTTTAGGTTACTCCATTATCAGATTACTATATAATAGCAGGAGTAGTCTATCAAGCACCTGATCTAAGTACACTTCTAAACTCCAGGTATATAGTTTTTAATCAATATTCAGGTATATAGTTTTTAATCAAGATTCAAAGTAACTGTGGACGTATAATTTCAAATGACCTTTTATTTAAAGAGTGACATACCAGATTCACAATGGTACATACTTCGGGCTGATATACTGATTCTATCTTGGAAGAGATTAATTCAGTAATATTTTATTACTGTCACTTCTTTTCGAAAAAAAGCAAGACAACAAACATGGAATATCCTTAATCTTAGAACGGTTTAATGAATACCGTTGTTTATGACGATGGGGCATGTGACTCTTTAAATAAAATGTAGACATTCGGCAATTCCAATAATCGCTGAAGTTTTTGGGATTGTATGCCTAAGTTTATCTTAGAATTTTTATGTGACAATTACCACTAAAAAAAGGGTTAGAAATTATATTTTTGCTTTTTGCAACAACAGCAAGTATGTTTTTTAAACATCTTTTTATGCATTGTTTTTAGGATAGTTTCTGCTGTATCTCATTTACAAGGAGCATTTGAAGAGGCCAGAGGATACTCTAGATATCATCCTTCCAGAGGTTATTGGTGGGACTTTGGGAAGGTATACTTGAAGATTTTCTCCAATTAAAAGAACCGCCGGCGTGTTTTCACTTTTATAAATTGCATTTTCATTTCACCTTCATTTCATCATAATTGTTTTTCTTATGAAAAGTGCTAAATTCTGACAATAACTTGAATTGTGTGTGTTGCATTAATCCCAGATCAATTTTTTATAAAAACCACATTTGGAACGTTATAAACCTCATTGTTTTTGCGAAAACAAATGTTTAAAGGGTATGATTTTGCATTGGGCATGCATTTTTTTAATATATATTTTTTTTATTTCACTTTTAATATTATTTTCATTTTATCATGTTTTTTTTTTAGCTATAATATTCAATCTTAAAACTTGTGAATATTTAAGGATAAGGATAAGGAAAAGAAGGCTGCGAAGGTGCAAAAGAAGAAGAAGGAGGAGCCGAGTAGTCTCTTCCAGAGAAGAAGAGTTGATATGCTGCTCGACCATCTTACCAGACAGTTTCCTTTCAGGGTTAGTACAGCTAAACAGGACAAAGTTAGTAAAGTACGAAGTTCATTGAACAAGCAATTATCTTTTCGAATAAATTAAATTTTTTATTTTGTGAGTTACTAACTGTATCTTATGTCTTATCTTAGCAAATTACCAAGTTAGTTAAGTACAAAGTCACTAAAGTTGGTACCTTAGTAAAGTTATTACTTTATAAAAGTGCGAAGTTAGTAAAGTTGGTACCTTAGTAAAGTACGAAGTTAGTAAAGTTGGTATCTCAGTAAAGTGTGAAGTTAGTAAAGTTGATATCTTAGTAAAGTGCGAAGTTAGTAAAGTTGATATCTTAGTAAAGTGCGAAGTTAGTAAAGTTGATATCTTAGTAAATTACAAAGTTAGTAAAGCTGGTACCTTTGTAAAAGTACGAAGTTAGTAAAGTTGGTATCTTAGTAAAGTGCGAAGTTAGTAAAGTTGATATCTTAGTAAAGTACGAAGTTAGTAAAGTTGGTACCTTAGTAAAGTACGAAGTTAGTAAAGTTGGTATCTTAGTTAAGTGCAAAGTTAGTAAAGTTGATATCTTAGTAAATTACAAAGTTAGTAAAGCTGGTACCTTAGTAAAAGTACGAAGTTAGTATAGTTGGTACCTTAGTATTATTATCAAGAATCAACCTACAGTAACAAAGTACCACGACCTGTAAACGGGGTTGAGCTCCCCCACTTGCCCTGGTCTAAATGGATTATGGGATCTAGTGGTTCACGAAATTAGTAAAGTTTGTACATTAGTAAAGTGCAAACAAGTTTTAAATCAGGGGTTTACCAAGGTCAACTTTTTGTGAAATTATTGAAAAGACTTTTAAGGTTCTAATTGACGAGAAAAATCACGTCTTTAACCAAAATTCAGTTGGATCCTGATCACATTCCTGTTTTTGTCTGATAAAACTATTGTTGATGGATTAATATAATTTAACTCAAATGATATTTTAATCAATGTTATTTTCTTTTGAAGGTTCTAATATTTTGCTATAGAAATAAAAGTGTTAGTTTGATTGGTCTTTTAAAAATTTAATTTTTAATTAACTTTATATATTAGACTCCTGCTGCCCTGGAGGGGAAGATGGAGGAGGTGGAGGGTGAGGGGGAGAAGGATGCCGAGGTGGAGGACCAGGAAGAGGAGAACTCTGTCAAGACCGAGGGGGTGAAGAGGGAAAGGGAGAAGGACGGGATCAAATCGGAGAATAAACGGTTAAAACTGGAAAGATGAACGTGGACGACAGTATTAAAGAGAGAGTCAATCAAATCTAAAGAGTGAGTAAAATGAAGAAAAAGCATTAAAGTTAGATGTCGAATTGTTTATGGTTTTTATTGAAATCTTTGTCCGATGCTTGTTTTAAAGGATTTTAGGAAACCCATACTCATTCCACAATCTTCAGAGGCTCTTAAGTGCTGTACTACTCGAATGGTTTATTTTTTACCAGGCTACATTTAGTTTTATAAAAACCATGTTTCTACCCATATCTTCTTTTATTATTAAACACCCCACCTTAGAGAATAAATTTTTATGTTTTATATTGTATTACAGAAAAATGTCTAAATTGCTGGGATTAATCGATTCTGTGAATGGGCTTCCCGACCCTGCTAAAAAACGGTAAAGAAGTTTAAATTTTTTTATTACATCCTAGTAGAGGCACCCGGCGTTGCCCATTCTCAACCTGTTTTGTTCGGGTGGCTGTGTGTTCCATTAGCATTTTTTAACTCAAAGAAGACGACCTTCTGTGCAGTGCATAGGATCCTTGGGGGAAAATCTCAACCAAAGCCTGCTAAAACACAAATATCCATTGTTAACAAATATGTGTTTAATAAAAACTTATTAAAAAGAAAACAATTATCTTAATGGTTAATTAAGTTTCAGAATAAAAATAATTTACAAATTTTAATTTGACTTGTTATAAATTCAAAAAATATCATGCACATAAATTGTGCGGTGTACCATATGTTACTAAATATATTGATATGAAATACAAGCATTATAACCAGATCCAATACACACAAGATTCCTTGGGTTTCACCGGAAAAGCTGTACTGCATGATAATATCCAGGGTGTCCGCTGTACTGGGTAGTATTGTAGCAGACGCTGCTTCTCTACCGTTAGAATGGATTTACAAAGATTCTACAATGAAGGTAGCAGCCTTAAAGGGAGTGTTCGCGAAAAAATAAAGGGTATATTTAGGCTTACGTCGAATAGTATTCAACGGAACTTAAAGTTATTTAAAGTAATCATGCTCTCTTCTGAAATATTGGCCTCAATTTTCTTACAAATATTTGTAACTGTACTGGCGTAATTAAATCAGGAATTAAAAATTAAACTTACTGAAGCCTATTTTGATCCTGTTTTTATATTCCTGAAATTGAAATTACGCATACAGTTCCTTTAAAAGGATTATCTGTTCAGGCTAAAACGCAAATACTTTCCCCCTCCTACCAAGCTACCGATAAAACTTTAAAATCTTGAAAATTATTTATTTGTTTCTTAAATAGGAGATTGTTGGTGATAATAATCCGGAATTCTGGAAAGAATGCAAGTGTCCTTTTTTCACTGTTCCAATGGGACATAAAAGGTTTGCATAATTAAAACTTAATTTTTGCTACAAACTCGGATTTTCTTAGCAACCCAATGTCGCTGACCCTTAAAATTTCAAACTAAATTCTGTTTGATATAAAAGTTTGAAATATAAAAGGTTTAATTTTGTAGTTG
Organism: Eurytemora carolleeae; assembly: GCF_000591075.1. Taxonomy (NCBI): domain Eukaryota; kingdom Metazoa; phylum Arthropoda; class Copepoda; order Calanoida; family Temoridae; genus Eurytemora; species Eurytemora carolleeae. Next base: position 83,058 of record NW_019396254.1, on the reverse strand, counting down.
TTATGGCGACGAGATGGCAAATAGTTTAAAAACTTTGGCGGGCAACGACGGACAGGTATATTTTTTATCATAGCAGTTTAAATATGACAATTATGTCTTTTTCCCGCTCAGCATTATTGCGGTAACACAATTTAGAAAACTGTCCGAAGTCAGTACTTTAGTGTTGTGAATCATGGGATCAAGCATTCATCTCCTCAAGTCCATTTTCCATCCTCTGGAGACTAGCAAATTCATTAAATTTCTTCTCGATATTCTCAATTCTAAGGAGTATACCACATTGGATTTCGTGATCAAGCAATCATCTCCTCAAGTCCATTTTCCATCCTCTGGAGACTAGTAAATTCATTAAATTTCTTTTCTTTCTTTCAGTTCTAACAGTATACCACATTGGATATCATGATCAAGCATTCATCTCCTCAAGTCCAATTTTCCATCCTATGGAGACTAGCAAATTAAATTTCTTCTCAATATTCTCAATTCTAAGGAGTATACCACATTGGATATCATGATCAAGCATTTATCTCCTCGAGTCCAATTTTCCATCCTATGGAGACTAGCAAATTAATCAAATTTCTTTTCGATATTCTCAATTCTAAGGAGTATACCACATTGGATTTCGTGATCAAGCGTTCAAACAAATTTGTGAAAATGTCTAATATCTTCGTCAATTTTGACGATACAAAGAAGGCAGACCACATTTTGAAGCCCTAATAAAACGTACATTTTTTTTAATACTTTTTGCTATTTTTCAATTATTTGAGATCAGAGACGTTTTTAAAGTCGTTACTTAAATCCAATGTTTATTATGAGGAAAACCTGTATTAATATTTGTTTTTAAGGTTGACCTCAAGAAAATATCATCCGCTCTAAAAGCCTTTTATGGTTCTCCGGACAGTCCTTACCAGGCCGCACTGGCACGCCGGGCAGATAAGAAGTATCCTGTTGAGGGGCCTTGGATTAACGGGGGAGTAATACAGTTCTTGAAAAATTCTAGCGCAGGACAGGTGCCTCCAGGGTCCGCGGAATGTGAGGATAATGATGGGTTTGCGCTCAGTCTACCAGTCTTCCTTAAGGATTCTACTCAAGTAATATTTGCTAATAATTTGAACAGACTTTTGACAATTGTAAATAGTATCATAAACGATTTTGTTGATTTTATATTTGATATAAGTTAGGAAATATTATATTTTAATCTGGACAGTAAAATGAGTTTCTTGTGACATTTTATTTTACCTGATACCATGACAAAAATGAGAAAAATTAGTTCTGCTAAAGTGGTGCTCGCCAAGACTTATTGCTAAGGCTTTAAAAAAGAAGTAGTCTTGAAAGTCTTTGTATTCAAAGTGACTTATTTACATCAGTACTCCTTGAACCTTTATCTGATCGATAATGTGAAAGATATCGTCGTTTTTGAAGCTTGAAAAGCGTTAACTTGAAAAGCATTAACTTGAAAAGCGTGAACTTGAAAAATCCACAATTTATTCTTGAGCAGAAATTTATAGAATAGAAGACCCACAATTAAAATAATCCATTCTCAAAGTTTAAAACATGGATATCTTACTTATTCTTGATCACACACTTTGACACCGTTGTGAATCGGACATTCCACTCTACAAACGAAGGGTTACTGGAAATTACGTCTACACACTCTATAGTCTGTATTAATAATTAGCCTCTTTATTCACGTTTGCCGCTAGTTCAAAAAATAAAAGGGGAGAAACAAATCTTCCATTTTGATGTATTACATTTAGATTAAAGAAGTTGCAGAGCTGCTTACAACGAATCCCATGGTTCTTCAACATCTGGCGGTTCAAACCAGGATCTTAAAACATTATCTGGAGGGTACAGAGGATCCTGTTAGAGTATCACAGTCGGAGCTTAAAGATAAGTTTCCAGAGGTCTGTCAAGAAATTCAGGAGGTTGCAGATGCGGTGAATGCGAAGAGTTCATTAGGTTGGAAAATTTGACTAAAAGTTGGCCATTGGGTACTGTGGTTGTAAATTATTTTCAAATTTAAAATTGTGTTAAATTATAGCAATTTCTATTGTGTATTTTTTAGCAAGAATTTTTTTTTTTTTCAGAGAAACCACAATCAAAAGATAAATTTTTAACGAGAAAAACATAAATCTCTAATTTATTCTTGATCATGTCAAGTTTTGCCAACCTTTTAAATGTCTCAGTTCTTTAAAAAAAAAAAATAGTTTTAATCGGCATTTTTCGTGAAATATTTTTTATTTTACAAAGTTTTTCTTGCTAGGTGATATTGTTGAACAGTTTGGGAAAGCATGCGGTCTACCAGGCTCATTTCAAGGATCTATTGCCGCGTTACTTATCCACAATGATTATGTCGGGTAAGAAATTGCCTTTGTTTTTTAAATATAAATTGACGGCTCCGGACTCCAGAGCCTATTTTGGAAGCTGACCATTTTTAATGATTTATTAGCAAAATCATTTAAAATTGTCCCTAAAGAAATTGCCTTAACACTTAAGTTTGGTCAACAATTTTAAGATATTTGTCTCCATTTTTTACTTCAATATGGTAGGAGGGACATTAACATTTATATTATTATTTTTTTTAGGGTGGGTACAAAACGTCTAGTTTCAAAACGCCGAATAATAAAACGTCGAACACTACAAAACTTCGACTTCTACAAAATGTCGACAGTTAAAGAATGCTCCTATTTTAGTGCCTTACCCAAACATAACAATTAAAACATAAAAATTATGGTTGGAAAATTTAGTTTTCAGACGTTTTATAGCAGTCGATCTTTTGTAACTAAGGCATAATGTTATTCGACATTTTGGACCCACTCCTTTTTATTATTATTTTCAATGTTATTTTTATATTCAGTGGAGTGCGTGGAACGATACTAGCTGGAGGAGATTGCTGTTCTAGAAATTTATTCGTGGGGGCGTGTCTAGCTGCCAGGGGCGGAGTAAAGGTTAGTTCAAGAAATATATTGGGGGGGGGCGTGTCTAGCTGCCAGGGGCGGAAATCCAAACCAATTGATACAATTTGTGATATTATCCAAAGCCGAACTTATAAAAGTATTAATTTATGACAATTATTTCAGAAATCCAACTTAAATCAAAATGGCGCCAAATCTCGAGAGAATGTACGAATGCGGAGATCTCCTCGCAAATATCAAAGATAAATCTCATGCACAGGTAAGATTTAAAGGGACTGTAAAGGAAAAATACCGTATTGGATGAAACCTGAGAATCTCAGACGTTGAACGATACATATAAGACATCTATCTGATGTTTCTGTCTCAAGAAATTGATATTAAACTGTGTCAAAGTTATACGAAAGTTCATATATATGCAATTTTGTATAAAAGTTGTAGTATAAAACTGATCATATTCCACAAATACGAAACCAATAAGAAAACGACGATATCACACAGAAACCTGAGAATCTCAGGTTTGCTCCTGTTATAATCATTTAATTTTTATTTTGAATTTTTAATAGAATTGATAATATTATTGCATATAGTCCGTATTACGTCACCATAACTTCAGCCAATATCAGTGCAGTATACTGGTCACGTGATTTCCGCCTGTATCACGTAACCAGTATACTACATTCTCATTGGCGGAGGTTCATATGACGTAATACGGACTTTTAAATAATCTTATCAATTATATCTACTAAAAATGCAGAATTAATTTCATTTTTCCTTTGCAGTCCCTTTAAAGGGACTATAGGCGTAATTTCTAGTGATTCTCCATGCAAAGATGGCAATGCCCTATTTTCAAGGGTACACTTGAAACCTTTGTCTGATCAAGTATGAAATCAGATATGCATGAATTTGTTACTTTAATTTGTGGTTTCTTTAAAAAAGTGACTTGCGTATTTCTTGATGCTAAGAAACAATGAAGAAATTCACAGAAATAGAAATTTTTCGAGCCAGTAAATCGACGTTATCTTTGATGAAAGTACGGTTTCAAGGGTACTGTTGTAAATTGGGCATTACTATCTTTGCATGGCGAGTCACTTAAAATTATGCTTTCAGTAATTTAAAGTAACCCTTCAGCTTAAGATAATATTAAAACCGGGAAATAATGAAGATATTGTTGTTTTTCTATTTTAAAGTGTTATATTCTCACAACTTTTGTTAAACTCGATTTTTAAAATAATTTTTTTTTTCAGCACTTGAGTGAGTATGAAGAGATTATTAGTGGGGTGAAGGGAGATGACCAATGTAAGCGTCTTGCCTCTCAATTCATCGCAAGGTATGCCCCCCCCCCACACTTCTTTAAATACACAGCCAAACTATGATTTTCAAAAAGCTCAAAATCCATATCTTTCCTTAATAATATTATAAAATAGAAGTGGTTAAACAAACAGTTATTTCCATATTGCCATAATGTCTAGCTTAAATTCCTGGTCTAATAACTAGGTTATATTCCTGATTTATTATCTAGGTTCTATTCCTTCTATCTTGATCTATTATCTAAATTCCATTCCTTCTACTCTGATCTATTATCTAGGTTCTATTCCTTCTATCCTGATCTATTATAAAGGTTCTTTTCTTTCTATCCTGATGTATTATCTAGATTCTATCCTGATCTATTATCTAGATTCGATTCCTTCTATCCTGATCTATTATCTTGGTTCTATTCCTTCTATTTCGATCTATTATCTAGATTCGATTACTTTTATCCTGATCTAATATCTAGGTTCTATTCCTTCTACCCTAATCTATTATCTAGGTTCAATTCCTTCTATCCTTATCTTTTATCTAGATTCTATTACTTCTATCCTTAACTATTATCTAGATTTTATTCCTTCTGTATCAATCTATTATCTAGATATATTCTATCACTTCTATCCTTTCCTATTATCTAGGGTTTACTCTTTTCATTCTGATCTATTATTTAGGTTTTATTCCTTCTATCCTGATCTATCTGAGCAGAGTATCAACGCTATCCTGGATCTATGTGAGGATATTAACGTGGATATCAGGAAGCAAGCGATCAAGGTTGGTGGGATAATTTCTCAAATGACCAGAATAGCACACAAGACACGAGACTTAGTAAACACTTCATATTTTCTCAACAAAGAGTCGTCATTAAACTAAATAAGTCCTAGAACCCACAAAAAAGTAAAAACTGAAAGACCAGAGAGACCCAAACGACTGAAAAGACACGATGCACCACCGTAAAGGACCTGAAAGACTGCAGTGGACTTCATTATCAAAACGTCAAACATCGTGTCAGCGAGTAATCAATCATTATGTCACTAAACTAAACTATTATATTTTTTAAGGATTTGCCAACACTGTGTCGTGACAACAACAAGACAACCTTAGCTAAGATTGCTGATGTTCTAACTCAGGTCTGTAGTTTCATCAATAGTTAATAATAGATTAAGTTGTTAGGATTTAGAATATTTTCAGTACTTTAAATAAATAGTGAGTACGGAGGCTTCAACTTTTGTGCGTGATACATTCTTTTTTGTTTCTGTTATCTATATAATTTACATTACTAGCAATAAGACCTTATTTCATTCTTGATTTAATAAAGTCACTTCGATTTTGAAGCGTGGCTGGTAGGACCTCCTTAGCAGCCTGATTTGATTTGATTTACCATTCGTTTTATTTCTTTGATACAACTTTGGATTTGATTTTTTTAAATGAAGAAGTAAGTAAAAACGTGCGTATAAACTTCAGTATGAACATATTCTAAGTATCTCTTAACATTCTTTAAACAAATTTTCTCGAAGTGCTAATCACATGATGAATAAAATCGATTTTGCGTACCTAGTCGACTTAAGGTCGATTCATGAGGACTTAAATCTTCTCGCTGATTCCTTGTCGGCCATTTTATTTTTTCCGAAGCTAACTGGCGGATTTAAAGAAAATGAATATTTCAGCTGTTGAATACTGAAGACCAGGGGGAGATGACAGTTATACAGAACTCTCTGATGAACCTTTTCAGGAGGGACCCACAGGGGGCCGTCATGGGCATCTTCTCACAGGTTTTGAACTCATTTGGTTTAGACACAAATTTAATTTTTTTGTTTGTTTCATAAATGGTTTCTTGCAGTTTTATACATGTTTCTTTGCAAAAGTATGTCTCATTCTTTGTGGGTAACCCTGTATTTATGAACTTAATCTCACAAAAATTATATCGAGTAAAACTAAAAACTTTTTGGAATGAACAAAGTTTTTCTTGTGTGGAAAGACTAGCGAAGATTTTGTTTGTTTTGATTTCTTTTACTAAACCCATTATAACAGAATAAGATGCTTGACACTTCCTGAGACCGAATTTACTGAAAAGCAGAAAATAATTGGACTACGCAGACTAACTTGAACCATCTCCCTTAAATTTGAACCAGCTCACAAGAGAAGGGGTCTGGTCTACGTTGTTCAACACTGTTTCCAATTCATAAAATTCGGACCTTGGGAAAATACTTTTAGCTCAACTTCTTACTACTCCAGGTTCATATTGGAGAGGATGTAGTTCGTGAGCGCGCACTACGCCTGCTGCACACTAAGCTGACCACCGCGGGGCAGGAGATTTTAAACAAGGAGGCGCAGGCGCAGATTGTTGCTGAGGTCAAGAAGGTCTTTGCCTCGGTGAGTATAGTCAGATCTTTACTCAAAATGATTCAGGGGACGAAAGTTCCAAACTGTGCTTATGGTTCAAAACTGACATAAATGTCTGGTTTATGTTTTTTGTCATCTAATCAACGATTTCAGAATTGCTCAGGGAATTTTTCAACAGCAAAAAATATTAACATTAAATTAACATTTAATTGTCTTCTTTGGACAGAAATCCCTTTTTTGAACCATCTTTTCCTATATTTTTGTGAAATCTAAAGGATCACCATCAGGCTGAATCTTAATTCATAATAGAAAAGTCGAAAGGTTGTTTAGTAATTAGATATAAAAAGTGGAATATGGCTTTAATAAAAAACGCCATGCATTAAAAAATATTCACAAAAAAGTGGAAGAAGAAGAGAGACAATATTATAAGATGAGATGCCCAAAAAATTAATATTTACTTTAAAAACTAGAATTAGATGAACGATCAGTTATTTTTGTTTATTTTATATAATGTAAGCACAAAAAAATGCTAAGAAATGAGTTCTGACATTGTAATACTTCTCAAAATTTTGTTGAATCTTTAAAAGTCCAAGAAGTTTAAAAGCCTTAACAAAAAACGAATCTTAATGCCAACACTAGCTGTTGGCATTGCTGGGATATAACTATTCCACTGATTATAAATGATCGTATAGTAGAATGGATTAACAGCTGATGAATTTCCTCGACTGATTGCACTGCAAAGATATAACTATCTGACTGATAATAAATGATTGTATAGTAGAATGGAGTAACAGCTGATGAATTCCCTCGACTGATAGCACTGTTAAGATATATCTATGACTGATTATTTGATTTTATAGGAGAATGGAGTAACAGCTGATGAATTTACTCGACTGATGGCACTGCTAAGATATATCTATGACTGATTATTTAATTTTATAGGAGAATGAAGTGACAGCTGATCAATTCCCCCGACTGATGGCTGATTATTTGATTTTATAGGAGAATGGAGTGACCGCTGATGAATTCCCCCGACTGATGACTGATTATTTGATTTTATAGGAGAATGGAGTGACCGTTGATGAATTCCCCCGACTGATGACTGATTATTTGATTTTATAGGAGAACGGAGTAACAGCTGATGAATTCCCCCGACTGATGGCACTACTGGGGCATACAGGGTTACCTAAAACGTTTGCTGGGCAGCTTGAAATTGTTAACATGGTAAATATCGGTTTTGTCATTTTTGATCAAAAGAAAAAGTTTCCCAAGATGGTTTATTTCTTGCAAAGTATCATCATATTTTGGCAAAAACTATAGGAAAACCTTTATTTTTACTTTTATTGAATTTATTGAACTGATTACTCCCCTTTAACTCTATATCCTTATATCTGACTAACCTGATGGCGTTTACATCCATGTGATGTCTTGAACATTAAGTTGCTTAAAATATAAAGTTTACACCATAAGGTTTCAAAGATATTTGGATTAGTAACTATCCTTAGTGATTACATTTCCATCTCTGTATTTAGATTATGGGGATGGCAGAGTTAGACAAGACCGCAGATTTTGATTATACCAGCGTCGAACTCACAGATAGACTCCTGCAGTGCGCTCAACATTGTCTACCTTTCTTCTCTACAGGGGTAATTAGTTTCTACCTTTCTTCTCTACAGGGGTATTACTTTCTACCTATCTTTACAGGGGTAGTTAGTTTCTTCCTTTCATCTGTACATGGGTATTTAGTTTCTTCCTTTCTTCTCTACAGGGGTAAATATTTTCTACCTTTCTTCTCTACAGGGGTAGTTAGTATCTACCTTTCTTCTTTACAGGGTTAATTAGTTTTTTACCTTACTTCTCTGTAGGGGTAATTAGTATCTACCTTTCTTCTCTATAGGGGTAATAAGTATCTACCTTTCTTCTCTACAGGGGTATTTAGTTTCTACCTTTTTTCTCTGCAGGGGTAATTAGTTTCTACCTTTCTTCACTACAGGGGTAGTTAGGTTCTACCTTTCTTCTTTACAGGGGTAATTGGTTTGGTATGTTTGTTTTTTAAATAAACTTCAAACGGCTGAACCAAATTTCTTGTGATATCTAACAATGTGTTTGAGAGACTGATTGACAATATTACAGAATGTGTTTGAGAGACTGATTGACTATATTACAGAATGTGTTTGAGAGACTGATTAACTATGTTACAGAATGTGTTTGAGAGACTGATTGACAATATCACAGAATGTGTTTGAGAGACTGATTGACTATATTACAGAATGTGTTTGAGAGACTGATTGACAATATTAACTAATGTGTTTGAGAGACTGATTGACAATATTACAGAATGTGTTTGAGAGACTGATTGACTATATTTCAGAACGTGTTTGAGAGACTGATTGACTATATTACAGAATGTGTTTGAGAGACTGATTGACTATATTACAGAATGTGTTTGAGAGACTGATTGACTATATTGCAGAATGTGTTTGAGAGACTGATAAACTATATTACAGAATGTGTTTGAGAGACTGATTAACTAAATTACAAAATGTGTTTGAGAGACTGATTGACTATATTACAGAATGTGTTTGAGAGACTGATTAACTATATTACAGAATGTGTTTGAGAGACTGATTAACTAAATTACAGAATGTGTTTGAGAGACTGATTGACTATATTACAGAATGTGTTTGAGAGACTGATTAACTAAATTACAGAATGTGTTTGAGAGACTGATTGACTATATGCCCCTCCCTCCTGTGGAAGAGGATGGGTCTCTAACTGAGCCTCCAGCAATTGAGTTTACCAAGGTATTAGATACAAAACCTTTTTCACTAACAGGTTCTGAAAGTATATATGGATTTGATGATAACTGGTTATGACTACGTTTACATCCGCCTTTATTGAATATTGATCATCTAGTAACAACTGGTTTTATTTATTGCTTCATATTTCACTGTATTGGTAAACTAGTTATAACTGGTTTTATTTAGGTTGAGTGCTTGATGTTTACATTTCATTGTATTGGTAAACTAGTTATAACCGGTTTTATTTAGGTTGAGTGCTTGATGTTTACATTTCACTGTATTGGTAAACTAGTTATAACCGGTTTTATTCAGGTTGCGTGCTTGATATTTTACCGTATTGGAAAACTAGTTAAAACTAGTTTTATTTAGGTTTAGTGCTTGTGATTACTGTATTTGTGAACTAGTTAAAACTAGTTTTATTAAGGTTGAATGCTTGATGTTTACATTCCACTGTATTGGTAAACAAAGTGACGTGTTCTTGAAGGAGGATGAGGAAAGACTAAAAGATTTTAGGATAAGACTTCAGTACCTAGCCAGGTAAGATTGGCCCACAAATGCTGGGTCAAAGGATCAGTTTCTTTGTCCCCCTACTTTAGGTTGATGGTTTATCTTTCGACCTACGCAATTCCGCTATACTCCACTTCTGACCTACGCCAAACCACTATACTAAACATCCGACCTACTATCACGTGATTTACATAGGCTAGATGGACTACTGGCCGTAGCGCCCGGCCCCCTAGCCTGTTCTAGTCTATCCTTGTCGCGGCGCTCGGTCCCCTAGCCTCTCCTAGCCACAGCGTTCGGCCCAGAAATTGTCTTAACTTAACTTAACCCTCAAATAATACAAAAATAAACAGCTGGCGTAGGTCCGATATTGCAGTAGGACGGAAAGTTAGTAGGTCAGAAGTTCAGTAGGGGGATATTGCGTATGGACTAAGTAACATTGCCCTTTAAGTTACATTATTGTTTCTCTCTGACAGTACACAAGGTCGAACTTAGGTAGAGCGACTGAGAAACTGAACTACTATTATTCATATAATGCGATAAGTTCTACGAATATTTTGATAAAATTACCTAAAATCAATCAGACAAAATTCCCTTAAAAGGAGAGAATTAATAATAATTAAAATTCAAATGTTGGAAGAAAATAAATTAAATTCAAAGCATTTAATTAAATCTTTTTTCTGGTTTAGTTATTTTTAACTTTAAAAATAATTATTTATAGAATTTTAATAATATCGCTGGAATTAATAAATGGGTTTATAATATTTTGAAAAATTATCTCAGCTTCACGTTTAGGGGGGGGGGGTGTGATTTTGGAGTTTTGAGGGATGACAAATGGGGAATTCTCTCTTGATATTTAGTCAAAAAAAATCTAATTCAGCTTTAAAATAATTGCAAAATGAAAACATTGATTATATACACTACAGTATCATTACACATGTCATGCTAGCTCAGTAATCCATGTAACTGTGAAAGGTACTAGGGACTGTGGGAGAGGGTTGGAATGATTTTGAAGAAAATATACACTCCACAGCTGGGAACTTTAGAATGGATAACCTTTAATTCCAACTACTTAATTTGAATATCCACTGTAGAAACTTTTAATTTTATTCCTTAATCCACTCTTTTTCTCTCTCTATGGATATCTTTACATTGTTTTCTCCAATGAGAGTGTAGAAATAGAGTTCGTAAATTGTATTGACCAATGATAGTCTTGAAAATAAATTCTATCCCATAAGAGAAATCCGCAATTTTATAAATGTCGTCGGCCATTTTGTAAATTAATCGGTGAAGAAAAATCTGGAGTTCCTAGAATCAAATTTGTTGGATCTAAATATTAATCTGGAGACTAACAAAATCTCGAGATTATGTTGGTCTCCAAATTAGCAAAAGGAGAGGATTAAGCGTTAATCCTGATATCCACCATTCTAAAGTTCCCAGCTCTGAATGAATATTGTTGTGTTCAGAGGTGTGACAGGATACTTGAAGAAGTTAAAGGAGTTCTTCAATTCTCCTGCTGGTAAGAAAACAGATTCTGAAGATGTCAAGATTAAACAGATTGCTCTCCGCTCAACACAGAACCTTCAGGTAACAATTTTTATTATTTATTTAAATATTAGATAGAGACTTAATCATTAATCATGTTAAATTTTATTGTATTGGTATTTAGATAATAGACAGAGACATATTCATTAATCATGTTAAATTATATTGTAATGGTATTTAGATAATAGATAGAGACATATTCATTAATCATGTTAAATTATATTGTATTGGTATTTAGATAATAGACAGAGACATATTCATTAATCATGTTAAATTATATTGTATTGGTATTTAGATAATAGATAGAGACATTATCATTAATCATGTTAAATTATGTTGTATTGGTTGTATTTTCTTGTTTTCCATGTACTGTACTGTACTGTACTGTAATTTAATGTACTGTAATGTACTGTAATCTACTGTACTGTACTGTAGTGAACTGTACTGTACTGTACTGTACTGCACTGCACTGTACTGCACTGTACTGTAATTTACTGTACTGTACTGTACTGTACTGTACTGTACTGTACTGTACTGTAATGTACTGTACTGTACTTTAATGTACTTTACTGTAATATACTGTACTGTAATGTACTGTACTGTAATGTACTGTACTGTAATGTACTGTACTGTCCTGTAATGTAAGCTGTACTGTAATTTACTGTACTGTACTGTACTGTAATGAACTGACTGTACTGTAATGTACTTTACTGCACTGTACTGTAATGTACTGTAATGTACTGTAATGTAATGTACTGTAATGTACTGTAATGTATTGTTCTGTTCTGTTCTGTTCTGCTCTGTTCTGTTCTGTTCTGTTCTGTTCTGTTCTATATTGTGTTTTATTGTATTGTATTGTAGTAAAAATAAAGTCATGTTTTTCTACTGAAGTAAAAGAATTCCAGTTTGGATATTGTTGTAGATGATGATCAAGGACCTGTTCCACACTCCACCCCACTACAAGGTGGTCATCTCCCTCTCTTGGAAGGACGGGAAGGAGAAGATGGCAGAAAAGAGAAGACTCATTTCAGCTCCTGCTGCAAATGGTAATATTATAAAATAATCATATTTAAATTTATAAATAAGAAAATTTAATTAATTTTCAAATTTTTACCCATTATTAACCCTTTAAAACTTTATTGGTAATTTGAAAGTGATAAATGCTTTAATAGATCAAACTTGGTCGTGTGCTGGAACCTATTTTAACAATGATATGGCTGAAGAAAATAAGTTCATAAAGGACTTGAATCTCCGTTCTGAAACTTGGAAGGTGTTTGCAAATCTCCACATTTTTTATTTGATTTGACTTTAGGATCCAGTTAATAAAGATATTTATGTTTAGGTGCTGGGTTAAAGAAGCCCAAGACAGCTGACCGCCAGCTGTACATGGATTCTCTAAACCAGAAGAAGGGTGGGAAACCAGTTCCTGCAAAACCTACCATCTCCAACTACAAACCTGCCGGTCGTGTGGCCCGACCCACTGGTCTCTACCAGCCTCCCACCGGACAGTATAGCGGCAAAATCAAGAACAAAATCACTTGGGATTAGTTTTAGACGCTCCCTCTCCTCTAACTGTCAGTAGCATGATTTTTAAGACATTTTTGGACACTAACTTCCCTTCACCCGGGGAGTGTTCCTCCTCCTAGTGAAATGAACTGTTCTCGGGGGCACCCCCTCTTTCCTAACAGATTTTTTTGTAATTGTTAGGGCACATTCTCCTCCACCAATCCCCCGCCGCCATACCCGGCGGATATTGTTCCTGTTAGTGACATGAACTGTAATCGGGGGCACATCCTCCGCCCCTTTCCCAGTTCCTCTCTGTAAATAGATGCAACCTGACAGTAGTGTACCTGAGACTTAAACTCTCTCTGCGCTCTTGAGACTAATCTAAAATCATAATTATTTTACAGGTAAGACAGGTAAGTATTGTATTTTTTAAATATTTTTTCAGATTATGTTCATCACGTTCCTCTTCAATCAGCAGACTATAATTTTGTCGAAGTCGTCTTCACTTCCCACTGATCTTCACGTGTAATCCGCAACTGATCAACATGTGTAATCTGCAACTGATCTAAACGTGAAATCCGCAACTGATCCATACGTAAAATCTGCATCAGATGTTCACGTGGAATTCTCAAGATGCGTTAAGCTTTCTTTTCCTTTGTTGTTTAACAATAGACAATTGTACAGAATAAATAGTGAAAATTGTTTTTGTGGAACACAGCTTACTTATCATCACATTTTTTTTTCGTAAAATACACGTTTGATTAAGTGTGCTATTTTGTCATTTTTTCAGATGCGCAGATAAATTTAAAATGCTAGAGGATACCTTGGACCCGCTCTGTATCATTGTGGTGAAATCAGGGGCTGAGGGTGGGAAACTCATTTTCAAGGTTCGTTATTCTGAAATTTGTTAACATCTAAGAGACTGTAGACCCAAATTATCAGGAAAGAATGATATCGTAACGATTGATTGAACTTTTCGTCTTGAAATTAAGTTTAATTTGAAGTATTTTGCGGAATAAAGCTGCTGAGATTATGGAAGAAAAAGTGAAAAATTTTCATTTTTTCATATCGAAAAATAACGATTCTTCCTGATTATTACTGAGACATGGGTTTACTTGTTACTGTTGTGAATCAAACTTGTTATGCTATTCTTCAAAAGAGGTGTACTTGAAATCATGTTTACATTGCTTGTAAGAACTAACGGGGAAATTATTAAAACGGTATCAATGAATCTGATTAGCAGAGATAATAATGTCAAATCAGTCAGGCGTAAAATTGAATCTGATGTTACAAATCACATTTACAAAATCTTTAAAACTTTCTATATAATATGTGATAAAGGGTTTGACTTCCACTGGTCTGATATAATTTGTTGGGTATATTTGCGTTTTTACAATTTACAGCTTTTAGGATTAAATGGCTGAAAGAAAAAATACATAGTGACCCACGGAACAGGACAGTTAGTGACTAGTTTTAAATGTCTTCTTCCATAATTTGATATGTTGTTTGATACTAGAGACTAAATACCTTTTTTATATGACAGTTATACTATGGTAAAATTGATTTCACAGTAAAATATATAAGAGTTAAACATTTTCTTAAAGAAATAAACTGCAAAAAGTCTTCAATATCTAATGCAGTATGTGAGAGAAGACATTCCAAACTATTCACCAACTGTCATGTTTCTTGGGACACTCTGTATCTTAATAAATTACAATGCTTGAATCCGGATCCATAGGATCTACAACATTTTGGCTTCCTGGATCCAAGGGGCAAAATATTAACCAAAACTGTAAAAAAAACTTTGCTCACAAAACCTTTATCTGAACTATTGAAAAAAATATAGTTTATCTAAAAATTCCTTAGTTCTGAATTTTTCTTAGTTTTAGCATCAAAATTAGCGAAGAAAATAATTTAAAAATTTCTCTTTTTTGTAAATTAACCAGTAAATCTCAAAGAAATGTTCATGGATTTCCAGGATCGATCTTAATGAAATGGATCCTATCCTATGCACTGATAAATTGTAATGGGTATCATATGATTTATCTTGAAATGCGGAGTTCAGAAACGTCTAATTCACAAGAACTTTTCAGATTTTTTTTTACCTTAAAATTTTTTTTAACATGCGTATTGCTCTTTCTAAAACAGACAGTAAAACTATTTTTTTTTAGTGTAAAAAGAATTTTCAAAACATAACAAATTTCTAACGCGAATCGGGGAACTTAAATTAAGAAGAAATTTTGACTTTAAAAAAATATTTTCAGTATCCGTTTTATCACGAGGCTGGAGATGAAGAGGAGGATGACCTCCCTCGACCTAATCCATATATTATCAGGATATCAGAGGATTTGCTAAACCTCAGGTATATATATCCTCTAATCCATATATTAGAATATCTGATTAACTAAATTACAGAATGTNTAATCCATATGTTAGGATATCAGAAGATCTACTAAACCTCAGGTTAAATTAGAGGCCGATAATGACCTCAACCTATGCTTAAACGACTATATTAAAAGGTTGTTCTAACCTTCTAATTATACAAAAGTATTTTCAAAATATCATTTTATTTATTTCAGGCTTTTCATTATTTCAGGTTATAAAATCTATTAAAGGCTGATAAAATATCTATCCTCTCTCTAGAAAGAATTGTCATTTTGAATGTTACTTTACATGAGAGCATGTAATCTTTATTCATAATAAAAACTTACTCATTTTATTGGGAATATTCAAAATTCAGATGAATTTTTTTTCTATGATAGTTTTATTCTTATCCCATCCCAACGGCCCTCCTCCCCACTCTGGAAAACAATTTTTACCCATGTGAGGTCTGACAAAAGATTTTTTTAATTTTTTTTTTACCCAAACAAACAATCCAAAATGAAAGTCAAAGCAAATGCATATTAATGCTAGTTCTAAATATAGTCATTAAAGGCCCCGCTATGACCCTTGTAAACCATCATTTTACATGGAAATCTGACCAAATCCTAATTTTAAAAGTATTTTTCAAAAAATCCGAATTGGTTAAAAGTATTCTCCATCTGTACACAATTTCACAGAAGGGAATATATTTCTGTTTTACACCATCATCACTCATCAGTCCTTACTTTAGATCGTTTTTAAACAAATACCAACCCAACTCTTTCTCTAGAAGTACATCATTTTTTTCTCAATATATTTCGCCAAAACCTTTTGTCATCATCACGTGTTTGTCCTAAATTATCACAGATACAAGCAAAGAAAAATAAAATATTAGACAATAAATATAAAAACTAGCTGATTTTAAGGGCCGTGGTAAAATTTTTTTTTAAGAAATAAAAAAATAATCTATTTTTTTAGCCTATAACACCCCTCGGTCACCCCTGAATGTCCACAAAATATTCAGTCCAATTAGTTCAACCGTTTGTCCATCTATACGCCACATGTATACGAATGAGTTGTTTACAATAAACATAAAACTTCAGTATTTTAAATTTTCGCGGAATGATGGTTGATCTTTTATTTATTTATTTATTTACAGTTTTGAACTAGTTTAGAAAATATGTTGACTAATGTTAAATGTTTAGGGTTAATGCTGAACCAACAAATATCAAAGATAATTACCTGGTTGGATTCATAATCCCGATCGCTCGATCTCGATATTCACTGTGGGCACTTTTAGTTTGAGAATCTATAAATAACTTTCCATATCTTCCTTCTTGTTATTCCTGAGCTGTGATCAAAGCTCCCTACAACCCCTGATTTTGGTACGATTAGGAAAGGGATACAAAATAAAGATTAAATTAATCTACAGATTAACAACAGATCGTGAGTTCATGAGTTCCTACTCTGACTACACTTGAAGTTCTGTGGATAAAGAAATTTATTTTTTGACATAAACTCAAATTTTCTAGTCTCTGTATCTTTGAACATAATGGTGAAAACCTTTGATAATTCAAAATTAGATTCTTTGATATAACAGAGTTCATAGTTTGAATATTTATATTTTATGGCCTACAACATTTTATTTCAAAGATAGTTATTTTCAGACAGTTGTTACAAGTTTCTAGGTCCCGATCAATCCCCTAATACTTGACTCTAACTCTAATAACAAGTCTTCCCGACTTTATCTCTAGCCAACCCTGGCTCTATACGTCTGTCTTGAACAAAGATTCGTACTATACTAATTTATTGATAAAGGTAAATATAGATTGACCGGACTGGCCGGTCAGGGTCAAATAGAAAAATAGATAATAGATAAGCAAAACATAGATAAGAAAGATAGTAAACTAAACATAATCCCCTGAATTTATTACAGTCCGAATTTAATGAATTTGAGCCGCGGCTCAAATCCGCCAAAAACCAGTTTCAATCGAGCGCCGGCTAAAATCTTGAAACATTTAATACAATTTTATGTAGAACCACCCATATTTGAGCTGCGGCTCAAATTCTTTAAATTCTACCTCAAATAAAAAATTTAACATAATGTAGATTATAAAAGCAAACTTGTCTATCGTGCAATTTTAGAATAGGATCTACAACCTGTGGACCCTTTTTAAAGTCTGAAATCATTAAATGTTTCAAAACGGACCTCAAAACGATCTTCAGCGGGAAAGGGGGAGCTAATGGAATATAGACTGTTGTAGTAAATCTTAAGATCTCCTCTAAAAATGTAGCTGAGTTTCCCTTAATAAGTCTCCACTGCAAGGGTGGGCCATAAGAGAATTTATTACTGTACACAAATTTATTCTGGAAAACATTTTAAACTTGGTTTCGGTGGCTAAAAACTGGTTTAGCGTTCTGCTTTACATTCAATTCAATTAGGCTTATGTCGAAACAATAATTTACAGTTTCGACATAAGAGGGGGGGAGTAGCCCAGGCATATGTATACCAATATAACTCCGACTAAGCTAGGTTTGAAAATTCTCTTATGGCCTTACCTTACCTTGCTCCAATGTAAGTTAAAGGGAGTGTTGAAAATGGAAGACAAAAACAATAAGGCCAGGGGAATAAACATGGGAATCGAGAGACGATTTGAATATCGTCTTTGATTTCCGATAATTGATAATTGAGCTTTCCAAAATGGGGTCTACCCTCTTTTTGTTTTCGATAATTAACGGAGATATTAAACATTTGATCAGTTTTGTTGATTTTTAATATCTGGAATATGGACAAATTTCCTAGTAGCTCCGTCAATTTTAATGGTAACAAAATGGTAGACCACATTTTGGAAATCCCGGCACTAGTAGTTTTTTGATTGTGATACTAATCCCTAATAATCCCGCATGGAACAAAGACATAATAGAAGTCGTCATTTAATTCCCATGTTTATTGGGACACCCTGTAGTTAAATTATATTTTCAAGGCGAGGATGGCCAGTGGAAGACGACAGTTAACATGTTCCATATCGTCTTTGCACTAAAAGCTGTTGCCAACTATTCTATTGTTCAATGCTATCACGAACTAAGGTATAGGGATATAAAGTAAAGATTGAAAATTACTAAATGCTTAAATTAATGAATGAAACCGTTTCGATTCCTCTTACATTTGCACATAAAAGATAGCTTACTTTACAAACATTTTATTTCAATTATAGGGACTGTGATTTATGTGAACGTAATTTCAAGTGACGTTGATAGAGAAATATATTCGATTTACAACGGTACTCTTAAAAGCTTTCTCTGATCAAGTATGAATTACAAATTCATGTTTCTGTTAAAAAGAAATAATTATTTACATTTATGTTTTCTCTGAAAAAGTGACATGCGCATTTATTGCTTTAGAAACAAAGGATAAATTAACACAATTAAACACATAAAAATGACTTTATCTTTCAAGGGTATCTTTGTAAATCAGGGATGCCCCTTTATTAATGAAGGGTCATTTGAAATTACAATGACAGTCTCTTTAAGTAAGGAAGTTATCTATAGTATTATTATTGTTATCTAACGGGATTTAATAACCATCGGCAAAATATAAAATAAATAAAAATTGTTTTTTTTTCTACAACGTTAGGTTCCATTATAGATTTTCTAGACATTTTTGGGAAATAGGAAAAAGTTTAACTATCACATAAGACAGACAAAGTATAAATCTATATATAAACTAGATTGGAAATCCAGCTTTGTCTGGAAACTTAACTTACTTTACAAAACCAACTCAACCTTGTATTTAAAACCAAGCTAAAACATTTCCGTGGTTCTTCCGAGTTCCACAATCAAAATCTAAATCAAATCGGTCATGGGGGTTATGAGTTAAATATAAACAAACAAAAAGTGATTAATACTTTATATACAGGGTGTCCCAAAAAACATGGAAATTCAGTGACGAATTCGATATCGTCTTTGCAATGTATTACCATTGTAATACCTAATTTCAAAAGCCTTATTATGTCAGCAAGATTTTATTTCATGAAAACAGTAAATTGATGTCAAGTTGTGTCTATAATGTCTCTGCAAGATGAACTGTGAAGACGGACAAGTTTACTCTGTTTGTATACTGCAATTTTCTTGTTTTACTAAGTACACCCGTATTCAGTCAAAACATAAACAAACAAAATGTGAACATAGCAGAAGAAACTCTTACAGATTAAAGCTTTCTCAGTAGGTATCACTACACTAAATCAAAGAATTATTTAAAAAGACTATATCGAATTCGTCACTGAATTCCCAAGTTTTTTGGGACATCCTGTATATGTAAAGATATTTTCCAAAGAACCTATAAAACTGCGGAAACCCTCCTCAAATCAATCTTATTTATCTTTTCCATTTTCCATTTTCTATTCCACAGTTTTATGAGTTTCTCTGTGTAAGAAAATTGGATTAATTTTTCTAGTCAACGGCTTGGTTTGACCTTGATGCATGAAGAGTTAAGATCTGGATATCTGAGCTCACAAACTAAATGTTTAATTGCTGCTATGGATGAGGTAGGATCAGTGCTGACTTCTTCATAATCTCTTGTCGGAAGGGGGGGGGNATCACACATCACACATCACACATCACACATCACACATCACACATCACACATCACACATCACACATCACACATCACACATCACACATCACACATCACACATCACACATCACACATCACACATCACACATCACACATCACACATCACACATCACACATCACACATCACACATCACACATCACACATCACACATCACACATCACACATCACACATCACACATCACACATCACACATCACACATCACACATCACACATCACACATCACACATCACACATCACACATCACACATCACACATCACACATCACACATCACACATCACACATCACACATCACACATCACACATCACACATCACACATCACACATCACACATCACACATCACACATCACACATCACACATCACACATCACACATCACACATCACACATCACACATCACACATCACACATCACACATCACACATCACACATCACACATCACACATCACACATCACACATCACACATCACACATCACACATCACACATCACACATCACACATCACACATCACACATCACACATCACACATCACACATCACACATCACACATCACACATCACACATCACACATCACACATCACACATCACACATCACACATCACACATCACACATCACACATCACACATCACACATCACACATCACACATCACACATCACACATCACACATCACACATCACACATCACACATCACACATCACACATCACACGTCACACGTCACACGTCAACACGTCAAACGTCGAGGATGTAGGTCCAGAGATTGGAACTTTTGTCTGGAGTCTCATTAATCTTGAATGCTCGATCTCGATATCCAATCTGGACAACCATGCTTGATCTCTTCATTTTAGTTTTCCCCTACAGGGAATGATCACTACGGGATATCGAAGATAAATCTATTTTAATCTGTATGTCTGTATATATAAGATTAAGATCAATGCTTGATCCCGAGATTTATAAACACAAAAGTTCCGACTACAGGAACCCATTTTAATGAATTTGAGGGTCGCTAAACTGACAAAAGCCATTTAAAAGTTGAATCACCGATTCAAATTCTTTCTGATTCTTTCACACTAAATCGGGGGTTCAAATTTGAACCGCAACTGGAAGTTCAGATTTCATTGAATTTCTGAAATCTTGAGCTGTTGTTGACATCCAGCCCGACAACAATGACTAAAACTTTTTTGATGATAACGTTTTCCCTTGAACAGTTTAGCAGTAGATAGATCCAGTCTAGCCAAGGGAAACAGTTATGAAAGCAAAGAATAACTTCACAAAAATATATTTAGTAATATATAATAATTTTTTTTTGTTAGAAAGATTTTTTTATATTCGACAGTTTTATGTTATTTAATAAACTTTCATTGCCCAATGGCCAATGGATATGGATAAAGCCTGTATTCTAGAAGTAAATATATCTTACAAACATATACTTACAACATACCTTATTTTCTAATTCTTATTCATTTGAACCCTATATATCAAACTATTAATTGATTTCTGTTCGATTAAATGTTTAGAGTTTTTAACACCAAATTGCAAAGTTTTAGTGAATTCAAAATTAGAGTTTGAGACTAATAATCATTTCCTTTCGACCGATATTAAAGGGGCTGTAACCGTAACGGTAACGGTACCCTTGAAATTAAAACTTTAATCTGATTAAAAATGAAGAAAATACCGTCATTTTTCTTACTCAGCAAGTGTTTATTTCTGTGAGTTTCTTCATTACTTGTAATAAACAAGAAACATGCTGAGTCACGTTTGCAGAGAAACTTCATAAGAAAAGAAACAGATTAAATGAACAAAATCTTTTAATTTTAAGTTTAACTATATTGGACAACATTTTTCAGGGTGCCGTTGTAAATCGGGCATTGTCAACTAGGCATGAGAATTTTTTTTTTTATTATTTTTTTTTTAATTTTTTTTATTTTATTTTATTTTATTTTATTTATAAATGTTTCTGAACGAAGGATATTCAAACTATCTACCATCATCTCTGCTCTACTGGCGAGATCAGGAAAATATAAAATGTTTAAAGTTCAAAATGAAGTGATAATCCATAAACTACGGAATTATTGTCGTCTTTGCTTTTTCAGTTTAAAACCACTAATACATCACTGTATATATCCCTGTAAACGTGCTTCTGACTTTTTAAATTCAAGCTAAGAACATTTTCGTGTTCTACAGAGTTCCCTTGTCAAAATATGAGGCAAATCGGTCAAGGGGTTAATGAGTTATGATCGGACTGACACAAACAGACCAAGAGATATTGATATTTTATAAACATATCTCTTGATTGAATTGAATAGCATTTTTACATGTTTTTACTGTTTATATATTATACATATAATTATATACGTATTTCCATTAAAACTTCCAAGTATGTAAAATATTCACTCATGTGTTATTAACAGTTTCTTGAGCATTCTTGATGAACTATATTATCTTCCATTACGTGCATACACAACTTTGCTTTTAACAAACATTATTTCATTATTTGGTGCATTGAAACATTACACTTTCTATGCTAGACGTTTATTTTTCACCAAGAGTTTACAATTGATGCCAGCTTTTAATATTTTTTCCTTTTCCTACAATTTCCATACCAGCTCTCAAACCTATTATTTCAAACACTTTTAGAAAGAACTAATTTGTTGAGCATTGGGAGGACTTGAAATTGGCTAAAATTTGTGGGCAATATACATATCTTTTCTTCAGATCAATTCACTGTCTTTATCAATTGGTGTGGGGGGAGGGTTGCATTGTTAGTGTGCTTCATCTCTCAATTTGATTTGCTTTCTCAGAAGAGTGAATTGTAATTTTTTTTATACTGATGGTTGTTTTAACCTAAATTTTTAAAAATATTTATATTTATTAGAATTTACATAAATAAATGGATCGAATTATCCTTCTGTCTCCCTCACAAACTTTATAAACTAAACTTCCCGAGCAGCTGCGTAGAACCAGAAACCATCTTTCAATGCCTAGAACAGCTCAGGTAAATAATACCCATTTATATATAATATTTATACTTTGCATGTCTGTTTGTTTGTTTCCAATAAACGTCAAAACGGCTGCACCGATCTGGCCCAAATTTATGTGTGGTATGTGTGGTACCCAGGAAAGATTTGTGGATGCTCAAAATTATAAAAATGCTAAAAGATTGAACAACAATTAAAAATTGAAATAAAATATGGGCGCAGCCTAGCCTTGATAAAAAGCTCTAAGCAAATCTGCAAGTTCTAGGGTTGTGATATCAAGTTCAATAATTTTCTGTTTTTGCTCTTCTCTGCAGATTAGTTTAATCTTTATGCGATATCCAGAAAAGTGTCTAAAATTCAACCAATTAGAGTGTCGTTTGCAGAAACTGGTTCATCCAATAAGAATCCGGGAAAGTTTGCACTTAATCAATGAGAGAAGTTGGTCGGAACCCAGCAGGGATTTCCTAAAGAGAGGATTAAGCAGAAAATCAAAAGTGCCCACAACGGATATCGCTATACAAGAGTTTCAGGCTCTGTGGAATGTATAGATAAAATTAGAAAATTCCTTTCCCCCAGGCAAGCTTATAAAACTATGTATTGATCTGGTATCTATCTTTTGCTGCTTTTCCAAAATAGTTTAAGAGAGGTTTAAAAATATTGTGAAACTCTGCATAGTATTCTGAGAAAGCTAATCTTCTCTCAATAGGTTTTCAGATAATATTTATCTTTAAAATTTGAAAAACATTATTTTTAACTAACAGGGAGGGATAGTTGAGCTGAGAAAATACTGCGCTCTTAAACCATTTACTTTAAGAAATATCTGTTCATGGAATCCAGCATTTAGCAATAATTTCGCAATTTTATAATTATTGTATTTATTTTATAATTTTTTTTTAACCGATTCAAGGGAAATTATTATTTGCACCCATCTTTCTGATAATTATCTACTTTTTGTTACTAATCAGTCTGCAAACCTTCTGTATAATCATGTTTATAAATAAATCAGTTGAATACAGACTCTTGTTCAGTAGAGACGGAATCGGTCTGGGTAGACCGATTATTAGAGTTAGAGGCAGTTTAGCCATACAGCAGTCAGGGTTGACTGATAATTAGAGTTAGAGGCAGTTTAGCCATAAAGATTAAGTGAGGAGATACGGGCTAGGTTGTTACACTTCTATACATTTTGATTTTTTTTAAATAACGAGACAAAATTTCTATTTCAACTGGATAATTTCCAACATTTAAAAAATTTGAAAGAATTTGTAAGCATTTTCGTGGGACTGGTTTTATAGTCTTAAAAAGAACATTCTGCCATATTCTTGGATAACTTTATTCTATTTTTTCCAGTATTATAGCATGTAAAAATATATTCTCTAAAAATAGTCCGCAAAATTGAGTTATTATCAATGTTCAACCTTCCAAAAGAATAAATAAGAGAAAGTGAAACTTTGTAATAAAGCACCCTGAACTTTTTTTACAGGGTTTCATGTTAAGAGTAAGTGTAACTCCAAGGAAGAGTTTGCCAAAAAAAATTTTGCAAGCGAATTGTAATTTTGGCGTGCAAATTACAAATATATTAGTCAAATGTAATATATAGATAAAATAGAATATTGTACTCAGTGTACACTGTACACTGTACATGTATACTAGTATATACCCTACCATAACCTGCTGTGTACACTGTACATGTATAGACCCTACCATACCCTGCTGTGTACACTGAACATGTATAGACCCTACCATACCCTGCTGTGAACACTGGACATGTATAGACCCTACCATACCCTGCTGTGTACACTGTACATGTATACGGTATAGACCCTACCATACCCTGCCATGTACACTGAACATGTATTTTGTATAGACCCTACCATATCCTGCTGTGTACACTGTACATGTATACTGTATAGACCCTACCATACCCTGTTGTTCCTGGTGAATGAGAATGAACTCCTGGACAGTTTGTCTACAGACGCCAGCCCTGCCCTCAGGTACCTCAAAATTTGTATACAGTGGTACCCATAAAACTGTGGACGACATCCTAGCAATCTTATGCGCATTTGAAAGCAAATAATGCTACTGTAGTACCTTGAAAATCAATTTATTTAGTGAAATGGGCCTGTTTACACTGTACAGTGTAAACTGCACAATTGCTGTGTTCAGTTCAGGAACTGACATTTTTCCGTATGGGGAGGGGATAGGGGGGTCACACAGAGTAAACATTGCGGGCAAAAGTCATATTACCAGTGCTTAGGATCCTCAAGATTTTGGCTTCCTTCTTGGATCCGGATCCGCAAAAATTTGCGGATCCACGGATCCGGATCCAAGAGGCAAAATATCAACCAAGAACTTTTTACTTTCAAAACCCAAAAATGAACCATTGAAAAAAGAGAAGTTATCAAAATTTCCTTATTTCTGAATGGTTCATCAAGTTTTAGCATAAAAATAAGCGAAAAAAAAATAAGGGAACAAATTTGAAAACTTTGTTTTGTTATAAGAGATGAACTGGATCTGGATCCGGATCCGGATGATGTCTTGTTTAATCTTCAATATTTGGTCATTTTAAAGCACTTAAAATGTAAATTTCAGAAATTCTCTTTGTACGATTGATTGTTACTAATAATTATCATAGTTGTCATTTTTCATCTATTATTAATATTATTATTATTGATTAAAATTTGTTAGGCGTTTGATCCGTCAGTCCTCTCCTATGAAATCTTTTCGTACTTTGTCAATAGATACAGATCTCTCCCTCATGCAGGTTTTTCAGCTCACAGGTAAACAAGAAATATTTGGGTAAATATTGTATAATTTTTATTTTTTAGAAAATCAATTCATTTTTATTTTGAATGATTATTGATCAAAGTTTTTTATATTTATTTATTAATTAATTTATTTATTGAAATTTAATAATGCAATTATTAAGTGATCATTTATGGTCATTATTCAACTAATGTACTGTTGTACTGTAAACCGTAGTTTATCTATTGCACTGTAGGTCACCTGTTGTACTGGGGTAAGGCTACAGTGATCTACCCTATCTGTGAGAGTAATATTTATGTACTCTCCAGTACTTTACCAATACCAGTTCCCAAACTTCTTCAGATTAAGTAAGTACAAACAATACTTTTTTATTTTTGTGCATTTCTTGGAATAAATATTAAAAAATTGTAAATTTATGTAAATGTTTTTTTATTTGTTGATAAAATAAGATTCCAGTTTCCAAATAATTCTATAGGGTGGGGGGGGGGGGGCTTCTTTTTTGTTTTATAATTGATTTATTCTTAGAGATTACTCTTGGAGGGATTACTTTTAAACTGTTAAAGGAACAGTCTTTGTAATTTCATATGACTCTTTATGTGAAGAGGGGCGCATGCCCAATAACAACTGTGCACCTCTAAAACCTTTAACTGAAGAATAATTTGTAAGATATTGCAGGTTTTGTGCTTGAAAATTATTTAAATTGGCGATTTTATTTATGTTTTTGTAGCAACTATAAACTCAGTTTAATAGAGAGTTTAAAACATGGATATCTAATTCATTCTGAATTATATAAAGTTACAAATAAATTTTAGTACAATAGGTGGCAAAGTAGAATTAATTTGTACACTTTCCGTACAACTGTATTCTTACGTCACAAGTGTCAACTTAGTTTTTGTTTCCGACAAAATTATTAATAATAGTGATAATATTAGAAAAAAAGTGCTTATCTTACAGAAAAATAAGTGCAATTTCATGTGTTCTTTATTTTCTGTTTTTTACACTTTTTTATTTAATCTTGGAAAACATGTCAACTAATGTGAGAAAATTTCGTTTTTCTTGTTATATTTGACACTTGTGACGTCGTGTATAATTAATCCATTTCTCTGTTGCTACCAATTGTACTTGATAATCTATTTTCAAAGTTATATGGGTACCATAGCGAGTGCCACACTAAAAATGGAGGGTCACTTGAACTTACATCTTCAGCCTCTTTAAATAGGTTCAACCAAATTTGTTTCAGGTTTTTTGAGAAGTTTGGTGAAGAGTCTCTGATGGAACGCCTGTCATCCTTCTCGTTGCCCTGTAGACTGCAGGCAAGTTGTTAGTTCCAAAAATGTCTGTCAAGTGTCGCTAGTGGTCTATATTAATAATTATTCTTTAGGTCCCTCCTCCCATGTCTCTGCATCAAAACAAGATTACAGAAACTATTGTCTGGTTACTCAAACATGGACTCATTGTACAGCTCCATACCTACGTTACTTTAGGTAGTGTGTCCCAAGAAACATGAAGTAATGACTTTTAAATCTTCTTGGATCCATTCTGCTTTTATTTGTAGATCATACTACCAATACCAATAGATCTCTTATCGCGGGATTTTAAAAATGCGGTCTGCCTGTTGTTTGCCTTCAAAAATCTAGAATATTTCCCTCATTTTAAAGCTATAACGACGGTAGACTAAAGGGTTGCCCACATAGAATGAGACTAAATACAACCTAAAACTCATTATGGCTTTTATAAGGTTAAACTGAGTAATCTACCGAAATAAGACTCTTGTTATGGCCTTTTTAATGATTGGGCAAAGAAATAAACAAGTTTACACTTACAGGGAATCATTTATCATAATTCTGTACAGCCGTCTCTGAAGTCTAATTCTTTGTGGACGACCCTGTGCATTATCAAACGCGTTTTTGATAGTATACGGGTAATTTCAATGTCGTCACTTAATTCCCATGTTTTCTGGGTCACATCCAGAACTTGCAAGAATGTTAAAATTTAAAGGGATTAAATAGAGTTATAGAATTAGCCATAATTTTCTAAATCTTAATCAATATGGATTCCTTCCGATGTTTTTCTTATAAGCATTTGATAAACCAAGTTTCCTTGCAATTATCCTGGCTTCTGAGTATTCATAAAACTCGATAAAGAAACATCGATTGAATCTAAATTAGTGCCAATCTTACATTTTATTGAAGTTTCATCCTACGTCACATACAGTGAATCCCAGATATATGAATACATAGCAAGAGTTTTTTATAATGTCGTATTACATATTGAAGATTAAATGCCGCGGAAAAATGAGTTTAATATTAATATATCAATTGCATTCATATTTCAGGGCTATTAATTTACCTTGAATTAAAAATAAAAAGAAGTTTCTTTAGAATTATCAAAAAACTTAAAACGGTCTATGTATGCATATATCTGGGATTCACTGTAATAAATTTCGTCACCAATTCCTTTATTTATCTAGTTTTTTATGTTAACTTGTAACATTTCATATTTCATATGTTTATTTTACCACAAAGTATTAAATATTACAAGTGAGCAATCATAATTTACTATGCAGTTTGAACCCGCCTACCCAGGGTAGGTTATTTTAAGGGGTTGGCCCTAAGTTAGTGAGCGCTAATGAAATAGTTAAATACGCACATCAAATTCACATATGTTTTGGGATAAGTAAGGAGTTGATTGAAGGGTAGGATTGTCAGATAATCTGTGGCAGGGTGGGATCAGAGGCATTAACAAAAAGATAAATTAAATACAGGGTGTTGAAATAATGAAGATATATTTACATTGTACTTTAATTTTTCTAACTTTTTTCTGTTTATGTCAGCTCTGACTCCAGATATGGCCTGGAACTTTAGGCAGGGTTTCAAACACAGTTGTTATGCATTTTTTTTATATTTGAGTAGCTTGTCCGATTGACATGTTTTTCCCAGTGATAATTTAGAAAACAAAAAACAGATTAATGCAGCAGAAACAAATAAGTAATTGAACAGAATCAAGAGGTTCTAGAATAGAAAAATGACGATATCTTTCACATTATTGGTCAGACAAGATGTTAAAGGTATTGTTATGAATCAGACAAGGTGTAAAAGGTATTGTTATGAATCAGACAAGGTGTAAAAGGTATTGTTATGAATCAGACAAGGTGTAAAAGGTATTGTTATGAATCGGGCAACTCTTAATTCTAGGTTTATGCCAAGTTACATTCACAGTCTTCAGGAGTCTGAAATTTATATTTTTTACAAACCAGTGCTCAGGATCCGGATCCGTTGGATCCAAAGATTTTGACTTCCTGGATCCGGATCCAAGGGGCAAAATATCAACCAAAAACTTTTTAAAAAAACTTTTTTACTCAGCGAAAAAAAATAGGAAAAATAAGAAAAACAATTTGACAATGCTGCTTTGTTAAAAAATCAGAAAATCTTAAAGATATGTTCATGACCTAAATCCGGTACCAATTTTTTACCAGTGCGGATCCAGATTCACATCAAAATTAAATGGATCCTAAGCACTGTATAGAAGCTTTGATTTAAAAATGTTTAAAAATAATATCTCTGAAACCCTTGAATCTGGATAGGGAGGAACGAGAGGAAACTAGGGTTGATATATTTCCTGATCCCAGTTTAGATTTATTTAAAAACCAGGTAAAATTCTACTCTTATCTTTATTGTTTATACACAATATTTTAAAAGGATTTTCTGGTTTACTAAGACAAATGTTGGCAAAAGTCAAGGATATATGAGGGTTAAAAGATGAATTGTTATCACTGGTCGTTACACAGAAGTTAATACTCACAACTTTAAGCTTGAGACTCCGGTACAATCCATAGTCATTGATCCAATATATGCCAGGTAATTATTTAAGAAAAGAGAATTTCATAAATTCACCAAATGCACAAACTTTATTTTTCGGTGGACCATCTGGTGTATCATTATCTCAGGAAACTCTAGCAAGAGCTAAGACAGTGTTGGCAAGCGCAACCTTTAGCTGGGGAAACTCCTCTGGGAGATGAGTATAATGAGCTTGGAGCCGGACAAGTAAGAGCTGACCAAACCCATAATTGTCAAAGACCTTCTGGAAATGAAGAACCTAGAAGCATATTCTCCATTATGTTTGTTTGTTTTGTTGTCCTTTTTTATGTGTGGTGTGGTGCTTAGCCACTTTCAGAACAAAATGGCCTCTGGAGTTATTAATATTTCAGTTTTTGTGAGAATAGAGTGTGGTGCTTGGCCACTTCAGATCAGATCAAAATGGCTTCTGGAGTTATTAATATTTCAGTTTTTGGCTGAGTAAAGGGTGGTACTTGGGCACTTTCAGATCAAAATGGCTCCTGGAGTTCTCAACCTGGAGTAAATATGAATTCTGGAGTAAATATGAATAATGGAGTAAGGAGTAATCTTGGACTAAAGATTCAAATTGGAGGAAGCATGAATCCTGGAGTAAGCATGAATTCTGGAGTGAGCATGAATCCTGGAGTAAGGATGAATCCTGGAGTAAGGATGAATCCTGGAGTACAGATCAATCCTGGAGTAAGGATAAATCCTGGAGTAAGGATGAATCCTGAAGTAAGGATGAATCCTGAAGTAGGGATGAATCCTGGAGTAAGTATGAATCCTGGAGTAAGGATGAATCCTGGAGGAAGAATGAATCCTGGAGGAAGGATGAATCCTGGAATAAGGATGAATCCTGGAATAAGGATGAATCTCAGAGTAAGGTGTTCTCAACCTGGAGTTAATATGAATTCCGGAGTAAGCATGAATCATGGAGTAAGGATTAATTTTGGAGTAAGGATTAATCTTGGAGTAAGGATTAATCTTGGAGTAAGGATTAATCTTAGAGTAAGGATTTATCTTGGAGTAAGGATGAATCCTGGAGCAAACATGAATCCTGGAGTAAGCATAAATCCTGAAGTAAGGATGAATTCTGGTGTAAGCATGAAACCTAGGAGTAAGCATGAAACCTGGAGTAAAGATGAATCCGGGAGTAGAGATGAATACAGGAGTAAAGATGAATCCTGGAGTAAGCATGAAACCTAGGAGTAAGCATGAAACCTGGAGTAAAGATGAATCCGGGAGTAGAGATGAATCCAGGAGTAAAGATGAATCCTGGAGTAAGGATGAATCCTGGAGTAAGGATGAATCCTGGAGTAAGAATAAATCCTGGAGTAATGTCTGGACTTGGAGAAAAGTTACATGCCATGAAGGAAGAGATAAACATCAGACAAGTAATATCTGCCTGTTCTTTGTGGACAATCTAGTCCTTATCTCACAAACAAAGGTGAGAGGAATGGAAAGAATGTTAAAGGAGGTATCAAGGTTCTGTAACCATATGCATATGAAGCTGTTGATTGAGAAGACAATAATACTATCCAATAATACTATACTTGACCTAAAGAGCAGGTTTGGAAAGTAGAACAGGGAACACCAGACCTCGAAGCAACCTTGGTTAGTAAGTACCTGGGAATAGATATACAGGTTAAAGGCAGGAACCTAATCAAGGCTAGAGAAGAGCATAAGATAGGCATTGCTAAGATATTAGCCGGATTAGACAGAGCACTAGTATGCTGTGAGATCCATGGTTTTATCAATTAGCGTAATTACAAGGCTAGACACTAGACAGCATCCAACACCAAGTAGCGCATTTTATACTCCAATTACCAAGCTCAGCAGCCAAAGTAGCAGGATACATGGAAGCAGGGTTCTAAACAATAAAAGACAAAATAAAGGAATGAATAGCATTGTATGTGTAGGAGATCATGCATAAAAAAACACATTCAGATCCTTACCAGTGTTTTCGACGTGGTTATCAGAGCACATGACGACCCATGGGCAAGAATGGTTGGGGACCTGGTAGCTGAATTGGGAGTTGATCTGTTTTATGGTCCCAAGTTAAGGTTGAAGAAGAGGCTTACCAAAGTGGCGGTGGCCGGGGTTCCAGAACAAAAACATCAGTTCGTGTCTCTTAACTGCATGCCCACCCCAAAAATCTGGTTTTTAACTTGAGCCGCATGTATGCAACAGCAAGGCAGGAGGACTTTTAACTGAATAAGAGAAGGAGATACAGAGCTTGGTAACCTTTGCCCAAACAACCATGGCTCTACTACAAAGTGGTGTCCACTCTGTCTTCTTTGTCTTGACAAAAGGTTAGTTAACCACCTTCACCTTTCTGAACACCATGTTGTCATATCTTGTCAGGCAGTGGCCTATAAGAGGTCAACAACAGGAATACAAGGACTGTAGTAGCACCGAAACCCTCACAGGAGTCTTAGTGGGAGACGATGCGTTTAAAGAAGTGCTGCTGAAACAAGCTGACAAACTAAACTTGATCCTGGATGACAGGATGGACCTAGTAGGATCACTATAAATTCCGTTAAACCTATAGGCTTTACCTGAACGGTTGTCAGATACCAACCAACCAATGGCATTAATTGGTTTTTGCCAACTTTCCAGAAGTATCTCCTTGATTCCACCAGCAGGGGAATACCTAAACGGGTGTGGGATGATGCTTCCCTCACCTGGCAGCGGTCTGGGGGTCCACATTGGGATCTCTTACAGATTCCATTTCCTTAAGTTCCCTCCTTAAAAAATGTTAGATGGAAAAAGTCGAGTATATACGTAGGCCAATAGACGTTAGATGACCAAAGTCAAGGATATATATATGAGGGCTAAAAGACAATAGATAGCATAAGTCAAGGTTATATAAGGGCTAAAAGACCTTAGATGGCAAAAGTCAAGGTTATATGAGGGCTAACAGATACTAGATGGCAAAAGTCAAGGTTATTATGAGGGCTAAAAGAGGTTAGATTGCAAAAGTTTAGGATATATGAGGGCTGAACGACTTCTCAAGAAAGTTCTGAGTGAGTACATTTTTTGAAATGTTCAACAAAATAGATAGCCAATCTTTGTAACTATGATAATCTTTGTTCTTAAGAAAGTATTTTTTACATAAATATGATTAATGAAATTAAATGGTTAAGGTGAAAAACGTCGTCCTTTCAAATAATTGCATAAGACAAGGTAAATAAACTATGTGGGACTTCGGTCAATAAATAGAAATATTCCTTTAAATATTTTTTTTCCTATTTTAAATATGTACAAGAAAATTTTAACGCTATACTTGTTACTTTAACAACAATATTTACATTAAATAAGTCTTTTTCAAGATAAAGTTTTGACGATGTTTTTTTATAAAGCAGTTAAAGCACATATTTTATTTTTATCATTATTTAGGGAAATTCATCTTCAGGATCCTTTATTGATCCCAGTCAAACCGGTTCCGATGCAGGTAAACAACAATAATTACAAATATTTTTTAAATGTTTGTTAGGCAATTCTTCAGTTGAATGCTGAAAAATTTACTAAATAATGAGATATTATTTCAGTTAAGATAAAGTTCTAAATGGTATGATTATTATTGTTGAAAATGCAGAAGATATATTATATTTTTGATTATGGATCTGAAACGAAGATTTATGAAAGCTGGGCAGTATTGTGAGAAGAGAGAATTCTAAGGGACTGTTGGCTTAATTTTAAGTGACACTCCATTTATAGAGTGCGGGACCTTTTACACCTCTGTCTGATCATGGATCATTGATATATCCTAGTTTTTTTAGTTTAACATTTATCATTTTCTCTTGGGGATTCTATTGTGACTCGAGGATTTATGCTGCAAAGACAATGAAGAAAACTATCAGAATTCACAACGTTTTAAGAAAGGAAAACGACGATATCTTCCTCGTTGTTACTCAGATAAAAGTTTAAAAGGTGCCGCTGTGAATCAGACCTGTTACAGTCGCCAGCATTGTTTTCTCCAGTGCTTTTAAATTGTAAAATTTAATTGACTTCTTTTTATTTAATTTAGGAAGTTACTCTAGTGAGAGAATGGTTGGAAGTATAGGAGAGAACAGGTTAAATTTTTAATATCCATTATATGCGTTTTTGTATATCTAAAGTAACAATTTTGCTCCAAAAGTTCTGTATTTGATAAGGTATGCTCTTATCATATTTAAAATGTTATTGTTTATGAATGTTTACATGAAATTTAAGTAAAAAGATTTTTTTATTTGACGAAATAATATTGGCTTTGCATTTAAAGAAAGTTTTCGTGAAAAATGGAAGGGGGGTTAGGCTGAATCGTTATCTAATTTGGATTCGATTGCTGCTAAATTTACTTCTATCTGTTGAAAACGGTTGAAAAACGCTTGATACCCAAAAGCGTTGAGTCCATGTAAATAATAATGTTGCGTTATTCCACTCAACCCGTTAATAATTCAATTCTATTTGAAACTGATATATCATAAATAAATTTAGGATTTGATTCGGGTCATTGATATTTCATACAAAAATTATTTATTTAGCCGAGTTTAATTTTGAAGAATATTAATTTCCTCAATTTAAAGGTTTCTAAATTATATTTTGAAGACGACATTTTCATATTTCCCAAAAGCGTTCGAAAATCCAGCTTCAAAAAGTCCAAATTCTCAACAACGACAAAAAACCTAACAAAATGTGTGTAAATTTTCTTTGGACTCCGGTATTTTCTGGCGGACTGGTTTTGTTTATGTTGGGTCTTTATTAACATCTAAGGAAATTTATAGGTTTGCCCTCGGTTGTGTTTACTCAAAATATTATAAGTAGTAGAGGGAGAGAAAAATCACACTCCTCTACCGCTTTATTAATTGTAAATTGGCGGTACAGTCCAAAGTAGTACAGAAAAGGTTGGCCCAGCTCGGATATTCAAATGTACACCAGTGGTCCGTGAAGTGCAGGAATGAAAGATGAACAAGAAGAAAGAGAAGAAGAAATATAGAAATATCAAAATATTTTCATCTGATATCATATAAATATTCAAAACTATTGTAAAATTTAATTAAAAATAAATTAAGTTAAAAGAAATGAATACAGACCTTTATCTGATAATATGCTAAGCTGTCCATCTATATATATATTTATATTTAGCAGTCTAACTTTATATCTACCTTTTTGGCTTTCTGTCTGTCTTTCTATCAATTTAACTATCTATTTATCTATAAATCGATCCATCTATCTATATGTCTAAACTCTAGAAATGTCTAGATAGATTTAAATAGACCAAGGAAAGGATGTTTATATATCTATATCTATCCATCTATATCTATATATCTAAATCTATATGTCTAGATCTAGTGAAGAACTAAAGGATGTAGGTCTAGAACTACGAATAGACCAAGGAAAGGATGTTTATATATCTATATCTATCTATCTATATATATCTATATCTATCCGTCTAGATCTAGTGATGAACTAAAGGATGTAGGTCTAGAACTACGAATAGATCAAGGAAAGGATGTTTATATATCTATATCTATCCATCTATATCTATATATCTATATCTATATGTCCAGATCCAGTGAAGAACTAAAGGATGTAGGTCTAGAACTACGAATAGACCAAGGAAAGGATGTTTATATATCTATATCTATCCATCTATATCTATATATCTATATCTATATGTCTAGATCCAGTGAAGAACTAAAGGATGTAGGTTTAGAACTACGAATAGATCAAGGAAAGGATGTTTATATATCTATATCTGTCTATCTATATCTATATCTATATGTCTAGATCCAGTGAAGAACTAAAGGATGTAGGTCTAGAACTACGAATAGACCAAGGAAAGGATGTTTATATATCTATATCTATCTATATCTATCTAAATCTATATCTATATGTCTAGATCCAGTGAAGAACTAAAGGATGTAGGTCTAAAACTACGAATAGACCAAGGACAGGATGTTTATATATCTATATCTATCTATATCTATATGTCTAGATCCAGTGAAGAACTAAAGGATGTAGGTCTAGAACTCCGAATAGACCAAGGAAATGAGAGGGAGAAGAAGAAGGAAGAAGCTCTAAGGAAACCATTCATAAAATCATTTTCTTTTTTGATTTGATTTGATTTGATTTGATTTGATTTGATTTGGACCTGGTTTGGTTTGGTTTGGTTTGATTTGATTTGATTTGATTTGATTTGATTTGATTTGATTTGATTTGGACCTGGTTTGGTTTGGTTTGGTTTGATTTGATTTGATTTGATTTAATTTGATTTGATTCTATTTGATTCGATTCCATTCCATTTGATTCGATTTGATTCGATTTGATTTGATTCGATTCGATTCAATACGTACGTCCATTATTCATCAACTCTTATATATATTAGGCCAATTTGAAGTGTTATCTGTACTTCGATTGGTCGAACTGAACCCAATAGGGTCCACCTATACTTATGATGCTCTGGACACAATTTCTGGTTATATTGAAGGTACTTCAAGTGCTTGTTATATTGAAGGTACTTCAAGTGCTTGTTATATTAAAGGTACTTCAAGTGCTTGTTATATTAAAGGTACTTCAAGTGCTTGTTATATTGAAGGTACTTCAAGTGCTTGTTATATTAAAGGTACTTCAAGTGCTTGTTATATTACAGGTACTTCAAGTGCTTGTTATATTAAAGGTACTTCAAGTGCTTGTTATATTAAAGGTACTTCAAGTGCTTGTTATATCAAAGGTACTTCAAGTGCTTGTTATATTAAAGGTACTTCAAGTGCTTGTTATATTAAAGGTACTTCAAGTGCTTGTTATATTAAAGGTACTTCAAGTGCTGGTTATATTAAAGGTACTTCAAGTGCTTGTTATATTAAAGGTACTTCAAGTGCTTGTTATATTAAAGGTACTCTAAGTGCTTGTTATATTAAAGGTATTCTAAGTGCTTGTTATATTAAAGGTACTTCAAGTGTTGGTTATATTAAAGGTACTTCAAGTGCTTGTTATATTTAAGGTACTTCAAGTGCTTGTTATATTAAAGGTACTCTAAATGCTTGTTATATTAAAGGTATTCTAAGTGCTTGTTATATTAAAAGTAGTTCAAGTGCTGGTTTCCAGTTTTTAAGTAATATTTACCAACACGTTTTCGCGCAATTCATGTTGGGAAATTAGCGAACAAAACTTAAAAAGAACAAATGATTAATGATTCAATTTAAATATTTTCCAAGGGAATATAATTAGAATTAAAATAAACAAACTAACGAAATAAGGACAAACAAATGACGAAACGTGATGAAACGTGCAAACTAAAAAATGATAAATGAATGGATGGTAAAACTATAAAATGATGATGATAAAACTATATAATGATGAATGAAAGGATGATAAAACTTTAAAATAATGAATAAATGGATGATAAAACTATAAAATAATGAATAAATGGATGATAAAACTTTAAAATGATGAATGAATGGATGATAAAACTATAAAATGATGAATGAATGGTTGATAAAACTATAAAATAATGAATAAATGGATGATGAAACTTTAAAATGATGAATGAATGGATGATAAAACTATAAAATGATGAATGAAGGGATGATAAAACTATAAAATGATCAATGAATGGATGATAAAAAATATAAATGATGAATGAATGGATGATAAAACTTTGAAATGATGAATGAATGGATGATAAATCTATAAAATGATGAATGAATGGATGATAAAAGAGAGTTTACAGCGGATGAACGTGAATCTTTGTGCTCTATTCCCGCAGCACAAAATATAGAAGATCTAGTAAGGTAAATATTTTTATTATTAGTTAAAAGGACTGTAAACGTAATTTCAAGTCATTCAATAGTTCAAGATTCCCACCTGAGAAACAATGACGAAGATATCGTCGTTGTTGAAAAGAATGAGATCCGGATCCTAAGCACTGTTTATAAGGATACCATTGTAAAAAAGTCATTGTCATCTTTGCATTGATGATCACTTGAAATTAAGCTTACAGAACATTTAAGGGAATTAATGTTGATTATGATGATTGATGATAGTAATTACGTTGATTGAATGAATATTATCTAACTATGAACTTTTATATTTTTATGATAAGTATGCGTATTCCATTTAACTGTACACACATAACATTTGATTTTTACCTCAATTAAGCTCAAAAAATAATTGTAATCCAACTAATCTTAATTAAATGAAGTGAACAAGAAAAAACATTTTTATTTTTAGATTTGTTCATTTGTGTAAATACTTCCGTGGAACTCATCACTTAGAGGAAATAATGTATCTCGAGAATATGAGAAGGTTAAATTCATTTTCTTACAAGGGGGGGAGGGGGGGTCCAGAGGGAGAGAGTTAAGGGGGGGCCAAGGGAGAGAGAAGGGGGATCCCGTGAGAGATAGAGCAGGGAGGGGTCGAAACTTTACATTGCGTTAATATTGTTTAATGATGAAAAGTTAGTGTCTTAAAGCTTTCGAACAACAAGCTTATCCTAAATTGTTTAAAGGAAGTGTCGTTTTTACCAATATGGTTAACTTCTTTAAAAAAAAAAGTTCTGAATAACTCCTCGGATTGGTATATGTCTCTTTCCCTCCGATTTTTAAATGTTTTATTACAGTAGTGAGAAAGATATATAATCTAATGTTCGCTTTAAGGTTTTAAACATTATTAAATTTTTACCTTTACCATTTTTTCTAGATCTCGTTATTTGAAGTTTTAAATTTACGAACAAAATATGGCTTTCTTTGTTCAAATTTTCAATGTGCTTTTTAAATTTTCTTTTAAATTGTATACTCATCTTTGAACTAAGGTTTCAATTTAATATTTTTAACAGGATTTCACTTCTCACAATTATAATTTATGAAACTTTAACAGATCAAATTGAGCTGATATAAAAGTGAAACACCAAAAATGTTTCGTGGATTATTTGTCCATTAAAAAGATCTTTTTTAAAAAATTAGATATTTTTGTTGGTTCTGAATAAATGTTAATTTTAGAGTTTACAAAATAATTGGTTATAAATGAACTTCTGGTGACTGACATTCTAGTAACGGAATTTTTTGTTTTCTTTTATTTAATTCTCTCCCCTCCAGACACCCCACCCCCCAAGACCGCACAGACATGTCTCTGTCCTTGAAATGTCCGATTTCAGTCGGAATAAATCTTCGAGTGACCAACATCAATCTTATTTATGGTTTTTCTTCTTTATAATATTTGACGACAGTGAGGCCAATACAACTGTGGAATAGAAAGACGACTGTTGACTCAATTTATGCTTTTGAATGGTTAAATAAACATGAAGCGCATAGCTTGTGTATGAGATTGTATTTACTATATTTACTCAAATTTTGTCAAAACGTTCCAACATATCAATGCCATGAATAATTAATATGCAAGCTGCCATATTAGTTTTCATCATTAAAAACAACATTTTAAGTTTCAACATTATTAATGAAATATCAGCCAAAAGCTATATACTCGGAAACCGTACAAGCATTTTAGGTAATTTCCCAGAGAACGATTTTTGGACCCCCNATAATTGACCATGTGGCCGCAGCGCCCGGCCCCCTAGCCTGTCAGCCGCGGCGCTCGGCCCCCTAGCCTGTCCTAGCCGCAGCACTCTGCCCCCTAGCCTGTCCTAGCCGCATTTTAGACATTTACAATCCTTTTGATTAGAAATCTGTTATTCCCTAAACATTTTAAAATTATGCATTTGACGTAAAATTTATATTTTAATTATGTAGATCCTCCCTACTCCATCTAGTGGATAAATTTAGAGATCTTCTCATTAAAACTGAACACGAGGATCCGGTTGTGTCTACATTCTGCAACGGAACCGGATGCTGAAACCGGATGTAAAACGGGGGTCTACATGATGTTATAGTAAAATATAGAAAGTTTCAAAAAACATGAAAGTTGGTTAATCTTTTTCATGAATTTTCGAAGTGACTAGAAATAATATGAATTTAAGATTCAAGCAAAAATCTTGAGATACAAAATTGAAATTTGAAAATTTGTACGGTGGTAGGCGATTATATCGATATAATGAAGACTACTTTTGATTTCAATTTTGATTTATATCAAGCTTATAATCAGCATGAATCCACAAAAACCTGAAAACAAAGAGAGGTTGTTAATTAAACAAGCATTTCTTCAATTACTTGTAAACTTGTAAGTCGAATAAACCTGGTTAACAATTAAAACGTAAATAAAAAAGTCGTCTTCATTATATTGATATTATCGCCTATCACCGAATCTCTTTCGGATAATGGATGAATAAAGGATAAATTCTATTTCCGTTTTATAATTTACGAATATTGATTTGTAACATTTGGAAAGTTTATTTTACTTTTTAAGTGTGATGTACTATATTTATAAATATTTTTAGATTTATGTTCTATATTTTCAGATTTCGGGAGGATCGGTCTGAGGGGGATATAAAATGGACTTTTCAGATATTATCACGGGGTTTACAGATTCTAAGAAAATAGAACAAAAGTTTGAAAATGACAAATTCAAGATTGTTCTTAAATCAGGGATTAAACTTATTCGCATACTTATTTTATTTCTAAAAAAAAAATATTTTAAATTAACGACAGGTAAATGTTCACTATCGTCAGAAAATTATTTTATTAATGAACTTTATTTAAACCAAGTTCTTTTGATTCCTACGAAATGATGGATGATTGGTTACTGTCATTATTATTATTATTAGCATTTTTAGTTTATTTAATATTATTATTAATTGCATTGTTATTATAAGCATTATTATAAGTTTGATGAATTCTAGTAAGTGGAACTGGGGCAGAAAGTTTTGGGGATCTTTTTGAAACTCTTAGAAGACCAGGGGATGGGGTGGACACGGGAAGCCTTGCCTCCGGAGGACACGGGGTCTATGGCCTCCGATATTATAATTGGAGGTCGTTAATGCAAGTGTTGGTGGAAAGTTTTGAGGAGGCATTCTGGGATCCAACATTGTTCAGTGACGAGATGTGCTCGGAGCTGATTAGTTCTGCTTGTTCGGAGGTTCATTTGGAGGATTTAAACGACAGCTGTTGGAGGAATATATTTACCTGGTTTCTCAATCTGGAGGGATTCGGACTATTGGCCTGTACACTCTCAAGGTTAGGTTAGCACCAGATTCGGACTATTGGCCTGTACACTCTCAAGGTTAGGTTAGCACCAGATTCGGACTATTGGCCTGTACACTCTCAAGGTTAGGTTAGCCACAGATTCGGACTATTGGCCTGTACACTCTCAAGGTTAGGATAGCACCAGATTCGGACTATTGGCCTGTACACTCTCAAGGTTAGGATAGCACCAGATTCGGACTATTGGCCTGTACACTCTCAAGGTTAGGATAGCACCAGATTCGGACTATTGGCCTGTACACTCTCAAGGTTAGGTTAGCACCAGATTCGGACTATTGGCCTGTACACTCTCAAGGTTAGGATAGCACCAGATTCGGACTATTGGCCTGTACACTCTCAAGGTTAGGTTAGCACCAGATTCGGACTATTGGCCTGTACACTCTCAAGGTTAGGATAGCACCAGATTCGGACTATTGGCCTGTACACTCTCAAGGTTAGGTTAGCACCAGATTAAATGAGAAAATGACATCTTCTGATAAATAAATAAATTTCTCTAAAATGTGTCTTGATAAGATCAAATGCATGAAATAAATCTAAGTTTAATATTTATCTTATTATTTTAATAAAAATATTTTCTCTGTAACTCGAAGGTTTTCATTAAAAAAAATTCTGTCCAAAACCTTAACAGCACTACTAAGATTAATAATAGTGTAAAAAGCACTACTAAGATTAATAATAGTGTAAAAAAATAGGTGGTTTAATATTTCTAACTAAGTTATTAAATCACGTTTATTAGAAATAAAATATTTAAAATTTATCGAAAATAAGATTTTGATAAAATAATTGTTTAGAAGAAAACAGCAGCAGTTTGGGGGATGGATTCAAAAATATAAAGAAATATGGCAAAGTGCATTTAGGTAAAAATATTTTATTTTTATTATTATTATTATTATTATTATTATTTTAACTGTTATTGTTATCGTCATTGTTAATGTCATTGTTATTGTTATCATTATTATTATTATTATTATCATTGTCATTATTCTTTCTTTTTAATGTTATTGTCATTGTTATTATTAATGTTCTTTTTCTTGTTATTGTCAATGTCAAATGTCAAATGTCAATATCAATGTTGTAATTAAAATAACAATCCTAGAGAAGAATACAGTCCTGGGGCATTATTCCAACGGTTGCATTTTCATTATATCCACGCCAACAGGGAGAAGTTCTTCAATATATTCCCTAAAGTAGAACTGTGTCTCCGACCAACTCTAGAACAAGATGTAAAACTGTTCACCCTCTACCTCAACTCCGAGCGGAGTATTAAGGTTTGTAATTTAATATTTTTCTTTATCAAAATTAATTTAGTTTCCAAGAACGCTTAAGCTAAGTATTTATATTTTTAATTTAATTAATGGTTCAGTGAGATCCGTAAAACTATAGAATATGAAGACGACGCTACTGTTAGACTCAAGTAATTTTTCAGTTAGTGCAATGAACACTGAACAGGCAACACTGCGATTGTGCAGTTTACACGACTCTTTCTAGTCTATCAGTTAATTTTCAAGCTACTTGATATGCTTTCTGCTAAATATACTCGTCTTTCTAATCCATCCTTTTTTGGGTCTCACTGTACGTTGTTAAAGTATCTTATCGTCTGAGGTTAACTAAGATAATCAGTTTTACTGCAAATGTTTTATAGCAAGATACATAGGGGGAGAGGGGAGGGTAATTTTAGTTTACCCGAGAAGTTTTAATGTACTCTGATATGGCAGACATTGTACAAAGCACAGTATATTCATGCCACTTTTTAATAAACTATTGAATAGTCCGATTTTTAATCTAAGTTAGATGGAGTGTTTGGACCTGAACCCATCCCCCCCCCCCACCCATCTTTCTCCTATGAATAGCCCTATTAATGAGAGAATAGTTATGCCATAATAATTTTTTTTATTTAAGTTGGCACCTGTAGAAATAATTTAATCTTTTAGATTGAGTTTGAAGTTAAAAAGAAGGTGCCGTGCGCAACATTACAAGACATTGCCGCGTTGGTTGTTTTAAAGAATATTCGCTCACGCGGCGATGAAGACGATCTTGTTATTCCAGCGTGTTTTACTCCGCTTCTCCGGACAATGCGAATGCACAGAGACTGGACTGAAGTAGGACTGATGTAAAGATATCTACGGTAGAGTTGTTGACACAAATAAAAGAACAAAAGGGATATTCCTTAACTTTATTGAATAATAGCATGAAATGAGAAATAAAATCAAATTTGTTTTAAAATATTGACCTTTAAATGGGAGTATCTAAACGGTTGGAAAAGAAATAACATTGATTATTGGTAATGAAAGGAATGGAACAGTTGGAGCTTCATGATGGTCAGCTCGCAGGTGTCAGCATCTTGGCAGCAAAGGGTTCACATCTAGGCGACGGTCCTGGAGGGAGGGAGGATATAGTTTAATGTATTGTAAATCTTGCGCGGTCAACTGTGCTACACATCGGTAATCGTCTTCGTATTTTCTTGAATTCGTTACAAGAGTGTATACGTATAAATATGTAGGCCTTCTGTTTATTAAATGGCAGGTCCGGCTCACAACAAAACCTTTAAATTCTTAACAGCTTTGTTAAATCAAGAAAGAATGAAAAAAAACATTTTTAACTTGAAAAATTTATTTTTTTTATTTGTGTTTTTGCAAAAGTGACTCACGGAGGAAACTCAACATGTCTCAAGTTATGAAAATGACGATATTTATTATGATATTGCGAGTAATTTTATCTAAGGCAATTTTATTAAGAATGGTAATGTAAACTTCTTAGATCTCATATAATGGGCTTTTGAATTTGCATGAAAATTCACATAAATTGAATGATTTGTTAACAAGGTACTAACTATTATATAATAATATATTTTATTAAAAAAACATGGTTGATTATTATTCTTCATTTCGAAAATATCTTAAAGAAGAGGTTTTTACCCAATAATACCAAAATATCTTCGAAGCCTCTGAAAAAATGCCAATATTATGCCCAGGGCTCTTTTTACTTTTGTATGTGCAGAATGAATTTGTAAATGTATATATATTGTATTTTTATTTTATTTGACTTTGTAAGCACAATGTTAGGCTAAAATGAATTTTGAAATGTTTATTTTCTCAATAAATTTCATAAGTTTTTACTAATTTTATGTTTCTCTTTCCCTGGGGCCAAAAAAAAGTTTCTACGTTTATTGTACAGTTTTAGAACTTAAGCGTTTTTACTAATAATTAACAATGCCTGCAAGTATAACTAGAGCTCAAAAATCCTCAACCAAAAAAAAAACATTTTATTGTCCATGTTATTTCCCAGTTATATGCTTCTTAAAGGGAGTGTTGGCGAAAAATGAAAGGGGGTACAGGCTTAATGCGATAAAAAAGCGCTTTTGATCAATACTGATCTTACTTCTATCTGCTGCGTCTATAAGGAGATAATTGTCAAAAATGACTCGCACCAAAGAACGCAGCGTCCATACAAATTCGGAAAGATGCTACATTCAACTCAGATCGTAAACAAATCAATTTAATTCCAAACAAATCATTCAGATATTACAAACAATAGTCATCGATTATTTTTCTTGAAAATATGTTTAAAAGTGATATTAATCTTCGATTATATATTATATAATTGAATTATGTTTAATTCTTTCTGTTTTTCATGTGAAGGTGTTGATCTTAACCCCCCCTCCAATTTCTATAACCCCCTTCCCTCCCAACTCCTGTTAATTTTTTTAAGACCATTCAAACAGCTATGCTAGCTAAACTACTGTTAACTATAGACAGAAGTAGAAGGCAAAATTTATTCGACACTACTGGTACGACTTTGTGACCTTGTAGCTCCTCTAGTTTTAACTTTAGACACAAGTATGAGGAAAGAAAGACACAAGTATGAGGAAAGAAAGAAAAAGATTTATTAGACATTCAAAACATTTTTGTTCTTCTCAATATCTTTTTTAATAAAAGGAGTTATGACGGGGAAACATGAATCAGATTTTAACCATATTTACAATCAGTTTGAAGTTATAGCTACTGTTTCCTCCTTGACAAGAAAAAATCTTTTATAAACTTTAACACGATTTCATTAATAAATAGCAAAATAAAATTAAAGGTGTTTAATCAATAAACATATTACAACTTCGTAAATTAGCTC
This sequence comes from Eurytemora carolleeae, assembly GCF_000591075.1. Taxonomy (NCBI): domain Eukaryota; kingdom Metazoa; phylum Arthropoda; class Copepoda; order Calanoida; family Temoridae; genus Eurytemora; species Eurytemora carolleeae. The sequence goes on along the minus strand of NW_019396254.1, from coordinate 38,319 downwards.
ATTACAATTTTACTGTTTAGTCAAACATGTTTTTATTTTTTTTACATTTTTGTAAAGATAACTAAACATATTGTAATGTTGGACACACTGTATGGTTTATAAGGGATACAAATATATTGTTGGCTACTGATAATATTTGTGACATGAATTGATTGTTTAGTGGTCTGTGTCAACTTCCAAGAATAGAATGTTCTAGAAGAAAAAAATTGAATTTTTTTATTTTTAAATTCTTTTCTAACAAAGTTGAGAATATATATTGTGATTTTGAACTTGTCAATTTAAAAATTTAAATTGATTTTATCTTTTTTAATCAAAATAACTTTATTTTAATGAAATTGGATAATTTCTAACAGAAAGAAATGATATAGCATGCAGTTTGAATTTAAAACAAAACTGTTTAGGACACCCAGTATAATTGATATAAATTTTAGTTCAGAAAATATCTTGGTTGTCTACTTGAGAAAATAATACAGGGTATTCTGAAAAATGGCCAAACGTTTTGGAAACTTGCAATAGCTTGATATCTGAGAATTAGATGAGATGTAATGTCATTAAATGAAGGGAAAAAAATAACTAGTACATATTTTTTTGTCTTTCGTTTTAAAACTTAATTTTAAATGAATTAAATAAGAAAAGAAAATAGAAACTTTATTCTTGACTTATAGCTTGAAGAAGGATAAGATGGCGGGAGAATATTCATGCCGCGGAAATTTACAATCTTGGCACGTGTCGCCTGACAGCTGAATCTTATGGAGAAATTAAATAGATTGATGAAGGGGCCGGGAGGGGGGACTGATATACACATTATACATTATACAGGGATAAAGGATTTCCATTTGGGAGAGGGAATTATTCGTTGTGTTAAAATATTGAATAAAATTTAAATTCCATAAATTTTATGGGGTAAACTAAACTATTTTGGAAAAGACTAAAATTGAAGGGAAAACAAACTTTAATATAGAATAAAGGAGTACTTTTTGATGCTTCTTGAAAATATTATATCAGAAAATATAATTGTGTCAGATTTTAGATTTGATATTATAATTCTTAAAATTGCAAATCAAACCATTTTAAATCATTTAACATATAGAATAATTGCAATTAAAAAACAGTTGCAAAACTTTTTTTAAATATAAAATGCTAAAGTTTATTTCCCCAATCCGTTTTGCGATATATAGAAAGATAATTATTCTAACCACGGCTAGTTCTATGACTATCTGTGACACAACACCTAAATCAAATTGGTTAAAGTTGATCCCGACAGGGCATAAGAGAACTAGTTCGACTAATTCTTTTACGATCAGCATAGAAAAATCTGCTTTAAAGTCTGCCCGATGAAAACAGTAAATCTGCAAAAATGTTATGTCTTTAGTAAAAAAAGAGCGAAAGATGTTCAGAAGTATTACTAAAAAAAAACTAAATTACGTTAAACCAAAAATAGAGCAACGTATTTTGTGCAATTACCCCTTATAAGCTTGCAAGTCGAAGCTGTTTAAACAAATTGATGAAAAACTTTCAGAGTTTTCTAGATTTCAGAGATAAGTATGTTAAATTAATGTTAAGCATCCTGTAAACCTTGTACTTTACATTGCGTAAATCGAAAATATGTTAATCTAATATTGTTGGAAATTTTCACAACTTCTTCTTTGAAATCAACTTTTATGAAATAATTTAGAAATCTTATTTTGAAATTTCGTATTCGATTTGGAAACAGTTAAAAAGATTTCAGAATAAAAGTTGCTTCATATTAAACCAAAATATGAAAAATTTAATTACAAATGAATTTATGCAAAGTTGAAATAGTTCAAAGGTTTAAAGTCTTTATTTTGAGCAAACAATGACATTTGTTGAGAAATAAATATGAAAACCGTTACATATATAAATCACGCACCTCTGACCCTTCAGCAAAAGTAAATTCAACCTAAAGTCTGACCGCGTCAACCTTGTTGCACCGGCTAGTCCTATTGAGTGTCTGCTTTATTAACCCAATGTCCGGGTGATACAGTACAAACTGGGACCGGAAAGGTTGACCCGTGTCAGAAATTCAAATGTACTACGGCTGCCCGTGAAATCTATATGTATATAATAGAGTAAAGTCTGTTTGTTTGTTTGTCTGTCTGATCATAATTCATGATCTTTATGACCAATTTGCCTCAAATTTTGGCTGAATAACTTGGTAGAACTAAAGCACTACGAGAATTGAGTAGATTAACTTATATCATCAAGAAATATAAAAAGTTTTCCGGCAAAGCTGGGCGCTCCAGCTAATATATAATATAGCAATTGGCGGCATTTTCTATTTTAAAATGAGCGAAGATGAAATTGATTCCACTGCATATTGGTAACCACTGTATACTAGATACTACACTTGACAAGGATGCTTATTTTGCTTGTTCTAAGATCACATATATAATTTATTATTCATCATAAAAAAAAAGAAAATCCTGATATCTTTTAGAAATATAAATCCTTGACATTTTCTGAAAGCTTTCAATTATTGAAAAGAGGTTGAAACGTTTTAGTAAGATAGCGATAATTTACAAAACTTAAAGGGACTGTTAGCATAACTTTAAGCGACCTTCCATTTAAAAGATGAGAATCCCCGATTCACAAAGGTACCGGCCTTTACACCTTCGACTGATGAAGGATGTGTCTGAAAAAATGGTTTACTGGGAAGCTTTTAATTGCTAAACACTTTGTTGCAAGCTCTTATTTTTATTTAAGAAATATCAATAGTTTCTTTCTAATAGAGTGGCAGAAATATATATTTATATATTAAGGTACTAATGCAAGGAAAGTTAATTGCGGTTGCGTATACTCTGCGTACATATTGAAATCAGTTCTATCTGGGCGGAATTTGTAAACAAGAATATATGCATCAGTGTTCGTCTAGTATCCGGGGAGGATTAAAGCATTCAATTTTGATAATTCACATAATAGTTTCCTATGACCAGAATATTTCATAGATTATTTTTGTGAAAATGGATTCCATGTCAGGCTGTGGAATCCGTCTTGTGTTTACTTTTCCGCCCAAAGACAGTACACTGCAGTACAAAAAATGCGTACACCTATGAAATTACTTTCCTTGCATTAATTAGTACCTTGGTTTTATGGATGTTTAAAAATGTTGTTACCGTGAAACAGTTAATCTGCTTTCGAGTTACAGCTCAGAAAGATCTATCTACATATACTCAATTGGTTACCATGAATGAATCAGATTGATTTGTTTTGCGCTCTGTGTGCTACACTTTTGGTCTATGTATTCAGGGAAAAGTGATTTTTAATATTAATGGTATTTTTAGCATTCTATAGACAACAGGCTTTTTAGGACTTTATGTAGTACTAATTTTAGTTCTTAAATGTTGCTGTCCATGGTACCACGTTTTCGATGTTGTCAATAAAAACTAAAAAATCTTTCAGATTTTCTCGTTTTCATTTGTGGATTTTATTTTTGTTTTAAAATTTCGATCGACTGGCCAATGGCTATTAAACGTATCTGGGGGTCATGTGAGGTATTATTTAACGTTTTTACGCTTATTTGACACAAAATGTCTGGGTTAAAGAAATTAATCTGGAGGTCTCTGTAATTATTTTATCTATAGAATTATACTGCATACTTATCATCACTGCTAACTAACCAGGGAGGAGAAGCTCATATCCAATTTACATTACTGTTACGGCTTTGTGACCCCTTTGGTCATGTAGTACTGATTTTACTCACGAGTATACGAATAGCAATTTATTCGGTTACATAAAATAAATTCAAACCACCTTTGTTCATTAAAAATTCGGTGATGGTGATGAACCAAACCTGTCTAGAGTAATTGAAGTAGATGCTAAGTTCCACATTATATGGAAAACATATATCGGTCTGGGTTGACCCTCGTCAGTTCTTGTTATTGTTTTTGCACATAAAGATTAAAACATCTCAATATCTCTTCAATAAGAGAAGTTATGATAAAAAGTATTTCAGATTTTAATCTTATATACTTTAGATTGACGTAACATACAAAGTTCAATAAAACTAAACTGAACAGAGTTTGCTTGTTACAGACAGTTTCCATTTCAAATATTAGAACTTTTTCTTTCTGTTTCATTCATTTTCCATCTTATGTTGTAAAAAGATATAAGTATAGGTCTATAGGTATTTTTTTCAAATAATAAAGGTCTATTTCATCTATTTTGTCATTTTCATCTATTTCATCTATTTCATCTATTCGTCATTTTCATCTATTTCATCTATTTCACCTGACCTTGCTTTATGAAGTTTATATTATTTTGTTAAAATGTATCGAGTTACGGGTGTAATTAACTGAAATGAGTGACCAGCACTTTGCAACAATCTTTCCATAATATTGCAAAATTGTTAATCTGTGCAAAATTACAATGATGTTAGAAAAAATCAATGATAGCAAACAATTACAAAACTCAACAATTATAAGTATCAGAAAATAAGGATGTTGAAGTTTATTTCTGATCAAATATATTTTGTTTTTGATCAATTGCAGGGTGAGTAAAAAAAAAACAGGGATTATTGTTGTTTTGGACAAAATTTTCAAAATTATTATTTTGTTCGGATTTTAGGCATAAATGAAATGTTACGAAAANCAATTTTTTTTTTTGAAAAATTTAGGCATAAATAGAATGAAATACGCTAAAAAAAATTCAAAATTATTTTTGAAACATTGAAAAAAAAATCTTCGGGAAAATGTTTATTCAATTGTTTTCAAAATTTTATATTTTCAATGATTTTTAATGAAATTTAGGAAAACAATCTGATCTACATAAAAATGTAGTTCAAATTTCAAGAGTTTTGTCTTGACTCACTCTAAAGTATAACCGTAGATAACTTGATATTCAAAATAAAATTCAATATTTTATTCAATATTTGAGAGAGCAAACCACAATATATTGGTCAAAAAAATCTTTCAAAAATGGTTTCGTACAAGTGAATTTATATACGGTACAAATACACTAGACCGGTACAAGTGAATTTATATAGGGTACAAATACACTAGACCGGTACAGGTTCGGATCATGCAACGATTGGACCTGTTAGCAACATTTACCTTCTTAGTTTAAACGAAATCTTTCTTTTATTATATAAATTGAAAAAGAAAAGAATAACACTATTTCTGTATAAAAGTAATGTTTTTTTTAATAATTCTTTTTTTGTTTCATAATAAGTTTTTAAATACATTTTCTTAAGACACACTGTTTTGACCTGCGGATGGTTCCATGGTATGTGGTTACGTTATATATTTGAATACATAATGTCCCTTGCTACCCTGGCGGGGTATATTCTAGAGTAAGATAGCTAGATATGGGGGGGGGGAGCCCCAATATTATATTTGTCTAGTCTCAAATTCTCCGACTTCGACTCTTCTCTCATTCTCTCTCTCTCGCTCTTCCTCTCTCCGGAGTCTAGAGAAATTCCGTCCTTACTCCCATAGATATACTGGAGAACCAGGAGAATAGTGAACCATAGATATACTGGAGAACCAGGAGAATAGTGAAACATAGATATACTGGAGAACCAGGAGAATAGTGAACCATAGATATCCTGGAGAACCAGGAGAAAAGTGAACCATAGATATACTGAGAACCAGGGGAATAGTGAACCATAGATATACTGGAGAACCAGGGGAATAGTGAACCATAGATATACTGGAGAACCAGGAGAAAAGTGAACCATAGATATACTGGAGAACCAGGAGAATAGTGAACCATAGATATCCTGGATAACCAGGGGAATAGTGAACCATAGATATCCTGGAGAACCAGGAGAATAGTGAACCATAGATATACTGGAGAACCAGGAGAATAGTGAACCATAGAAATCCTGGAGAACCAGGGGAATAGTGAACAATAGATATCCTGGAGAACCAGGGGAATAGTGAACTATAGATATCCTGGAGAACCAGGGGAATAGTGAACCATAGATATCCTGGAGAACCAGGAGAATAGTGAATAGTTGGCAATAGTTGGCAATAGTTGGCAATAGTAGGCAATAGTTGGCAATAGTTGGCAAAAGTTGGCAATAGTAAGCAATAGTTGGCAATAGTAGGCAATATTTGGCAATAGTTGGCAATAGTTGGCAATAGTTGGCAATAGTGGGCAATAATTGGCAATAGTAGGCAATGGTTGGCAATAGCTGGTTATAGTTGGCAATAGTAGGCAATAGTTCCAGGTCTTCTCAAATTCGCCACAAATCCATAGAAGATAACATACGTAGAAAGTATATTTCAATCCTGTAAAAAAGTACGGTTAACAACAATGAATTGATATAAATTGATTTATTATATAAATGTTAACAATGCTTTATTTTATAAAATATTCTTACTATTAGAGGATAATGGGGTAAATTGAGGCGTCTGGTTATCAAGAATAAAACGACATTTAAACTTCTGAAATAAAATGACAGTTGGTTGCAAAGATTTATAAATCACGAATTTTAAAGCTTTTAATTATATATATTTGGAGCGTGAGCGCTACACGTGAGGGTGTTTACTGTTCTGACAGAGGCATAAAAATGTTTGGTTTGGCCACAGAGAATATCTTGGTCAAAGACGACCTTACAGCGGAGTAAGCTTTAATTGTTTTAGTTAACAAGTGTAGAAGATTATGATTGCAAAGTTGTTCTTCATTCAGTTTTGAATTTTCTTTAATCTTAAAAAGATATTTCAAAATAAACACTTGAAGTTGGGTTCAAACATATTTTCAAACTTTTTGGAAAGAAATCAATATAATAAAATATTCTTAAACTAATTTATTTGATTAGACAAATCTAATTATGAGCCCCTGGCAACTTTATGCTCTGGGGACCCAATGGGAATGTTTGCCTCAATGCATTATTTTTCACAATTGTCTCGATAGCTGCAAAAACCAGTAATATCAAATAAATAACTTTTAAGAACAGCATACAGTGGTAGGCGATTACATCAATACAATAAAGACGACTTTTTATTCAAGTTTTGATTGTTAATAAGCTTTTCTGAATTACAAGTTTACAAGTTATCAAAGAGAAGCTTTTTCAATTGACAGCTTCTCTTGACTCCATATATATGTGTATTCATGAAATCCGTCTTCATTGTATTGATAAAATCGCCTACCATTTTAGATGTAGTAAAATAAATTTCCTGGCTCTTCATGTTTGAGTTTTGATTAACTTTTTAAAGAAATTAAAACTTTTTTCAAAAATTATAGAAAAGGGAAATGTAATCCTAACTTTTCTCTTTTTTAATTATATTTTCTCGCCAGAGCTATACACTGTATCATTTCATCACGGACTTACAGTGCTTTTCTTTCTTAAAAGGGAGTGTTCGCGATAAATTAAATGGGAGTTAGGCTGAATTCTAAAAAGTCGGGTGCAGTCCCTACTAATTTTACTTCTATTTGTTTGTTGCTTCTGAAAGGAGAAAAAGATAGAAAACGATTAATGCCGCGGAAGGGCGTTTTATTCCAATCAAACCGTAAATAATTCAATCAAATCTGAAAATAATAATTAGAAATAAAGAGCTACGATACATAAATTCAATTTTATATTATTTTTATTTTTATATGATGCCAGTGTAACTTTTGAGAATATTAATTGCTGAAATTTCCAGGATTTTTAATAATAATTTTTAGATTTCCCAAGAAATGTTTTAAAATATTTTCAAAAGAAATCATCGGATCATGTAAAATAAAAATAAAAAGACACTTCTCGATAAAGAGAAAATTTCTGTCCAAAAGCTGTATTGCACGTCCTGCCAAAATAATAGTGTTATAGATATTTTGTGAAGCGCTGTGTGCTTGTCTTATTGCAATGGCTAATTCTAGATAAAATAATCTATTTAGAAAGCAGATATAAAATTGTAAAATATTAACTAAGATCGAATGATCCGAAAATAAACCCGGGATTTGTAAAGTGTAATATCTGAATGATTAGTTTTAAAGTTAGTTGATTTTTTACGGGTTGATTGGAATATCAGCAGATAAATGTAAAATTAGATGCGATCGGATCCGACTTGATTAGGATTCAGCTTAACAACACTTTTTTAACACATCTGCAAAAGATAAAAAATCTAAAAAATAGTGTTTAAAAAACTGAGCATATCATGTGTCATAACATATCTTGCACTCCCCTCCCACCCTTCTCAATACCAACAATTGGGAAAAATAAAGTGCTTGTATTTAATAATCCACCCCATCCTCCCTATCCCCCCTATCCTCCCCATCCTCCCTATCCTCCCCATCCACCTCATCCTCCATGTAAAAATATAATCCAGTGTTTACTGTGTGTTGAGTGTTTAGAACAGAGATGATAAAGAATAACAGAGCTGCCAGGCACAGTATAAACAGTTCTTAGATAAACAATGTTTTGTGCCGCGGTAATTCACAACTAAGTATAATCATGGAAATATAACTAAAATCATTATTTTTATACTTTTTTTTAGACATTTTTTAAAGTGACAATCAGCTGAATTCTTACAGTGAATACAGTGGGAACTATAAAACTGTGGACTAGGAAGAAGATATTTCAGAAATCTAGTGCTATTTGATGTTCTTGGTACCAATAGTTTGAAAATCTACGAATTAAAGGCAATATATGCGTATTTTCATACAAAGATGACAATGCCTGATTCACAACGGTACCCTAATAAGTTTTGTCTAAACCAGTATGAATTAGATATCAACGTTTAAAACTTTAAAAGGTTTCAAGGGTACCGTTGTGAATCGGGCATTGTCATCTTATAATCCCTTCAAGAGACAAGGAGTTGTGTACAACACATAATTGCAATATTTAATGAATTTATTTGACGATTTAATCATTACGGAAAATTAACATATGCTATATGGGTTAAACTGTGTCAACTTAAACTTGTCACTGCGTCTTGGCTTCTGATTTCACCTCTTTCTTGGATATCCATAAAGAAGGTTTAGTATCAATCTACTCTGTATCCATAAAGGAGGTATAGTATCCATCTACTCTGTATCCATAAAGAAGATTTGGTATCCATCTACTCTGTACCAATATAGAAGGTTTAGTATCCATCTACTCTGTATCCATAAAGAAGGTTTGGTATCCATCTACTCTGTATCCATATAGAAGGTTTAGCATCCATCTACTCTGTATCCATAAAGAAGGTTTGGTATCCATCTACTCTGTATCCATATAGAAGGTTTAGCATCCATCTACTCTGCATCCATAAAGAAGGTTTGGTATCCATCTACTCTGTACCCATATAGAAGGTTTAGTTTCAATCTACTCTGTATCCATAAAGAAGTTATAGTATACTGTATAATACTATATACTTATAGTATTTATAAATATACTCGATAAGATGCATTGGCCAAAGAAAGATATTACCAATCTCCACACTCAAGGGCGTATTCAGGATTCAAGAGGGGGGGGTCAGTGTGCGGAGCCCCCACCCAAGAAAGAAAAAAAGACGCTCCCCCTGAAAAATTCCTGAGCAGGTTTATATCTAGAAGGAGGCAAATGATGCGCGAAGCGCACATCATTTTTTAGAATTCGTAGAAGTGTTTACTTAAAAGTGGGAAATGTAAACATTTGTATATTTTTATATTTGTACATATACTTCTAGTTTTCCAGTCCTGAACTATAAACTAAGAGAGTATAAGACTCTCTGCAAGTGTTGGTTATCTGATCTTTGGCAAATTCTTGTATCCCACATAATTATCATTCATGTAATTCATTTACCAAATAATTAAATGTACAGATGAAAAGAAATGGTTTGTATGAAAGGAAAAGAGGGAAACAGTAATTTTGCACATTTTCGGGAAAGGTGAAATGAAAAAACGAAAAAGGATAAAGGGTGAGAAGGAAAGAGAAAGAAATAAAGAAAAGAGGAGAATAAGGACAACGCAAATTTTTAAAAAGAAATAAGCATTAAAAGTGAGTATTTTAAGTACTCAAAACAGAAAATTACTCTTATAGTATGTAAAAATATTTCTACCTTACAATTTTTTCACTCAGACATATTACTCTATAAAAAAATATATTTCCATTTCCATTGGCAATACATAATTTCTAATTACAATTTTACATATTGTTTAAGATTAATATATTAACTGCAGAAGGTTCAGGGTGTTTTTTCATGTGACTAATTACGTTACAAGTTACCCCAAAGGATGCAATTTTAAGATTGTAGAGTTTTAATCTGTTCTTAACTCCTATTCTTTGTTAACCCTGTAGGTTTAAATATAGCGATGGGCAATTGCTAGATCGTTTTACAAAAACTTTTAGTTCTTTTGGACTTTTAAAGATTTACGGGTTCAACGATTTGAAATTGTCTTCTGTAGAAGTTTACTATTATCAAACATACAAATTTGTTATCCTAGGTGAAAACATAAGGCAAAAACGAACTGAAAACAATCGTTTCAAAAACCCCAAAACTATCATTTTTGCCTTATATTTTCTTCTAGGGTAACAAATTTGCATGTTTGGTAAACTTCTACAGAATAAAGTTTTAAAATGTTGGAACCTTCTCATATTGTCGTAATACCTTTTAAAAGTCTAAAAACATACAAAGTTCCTGTAAAATGAATCTGGATTTTGCCCATTCCTATTCAAATTTTTAAAAACAAATCATTTATATGTAAACTATACTAAATATGATTATTAAAAGTAAAGTTTGCAAAGTTGTGTAAAGATATAAGATCTAATCTTCCAGAATAAAGAAATAATGTAAACTTTGTTATGCATTTTTATAATTATTTTTTTTTGTTAAAAAATGAAGATAAATAAACTCTGAACCTATTGAATATATTTAATTCAATTTTACGGGTATTTTTGTCTATAAAAGCTTTTAACACTTTTGTGGGTTTTAGGGTTTCTAAGATGTCTCTATGAATGTTCATTATAGGGCCAGATCATTAAATCATGCTGGTTTTTTGTTAAAGAGCATATTAAAGTATCTGCTGGAAAACAAGTTACAGTAAACGTTTAGTCTTTCCTTGGTTTAGAACATTTTTTTTTGGAATTAAGTATCAGAGTTGTAAATAAAGGAAATAAGATTTTGTAAAAAACTCCAAACTTGTAATCCCTATATATCTTTGTGACCCGATATCGTAGATCTTTGATATTCAAACTATGAATTCTAAGAACTAAGAAAATTTTAAAATAAGGTTTACCACAAAATTTGAGTTTGTGGCAAAAATTTAGTTCCTTTCTTGCCANAATTTAGATTTTTTTGTGCGGGTGCTTCTTTTTAATGCGAAGTAATTATCGTTTTCTTTACCGTTTTTCTACGTCGTTAATGAAACGATTCGTTCGTTTTTCATAAAAGTGAAAACGATCTATTCCCAGTCCTGCACCTTAGTGATCGCTAAACAGGATGTCTCATATAATTTTGTGTATTAGTCTTTTTGTGAACTTATCAGAAAATTTATGAAAATTAAATCATAACATAATTATATCTACTAATGGAGATAATTGTACAAAATAACCAAAGAACTGTATTCAACTAGTTTTATAAAAAAAAGTTTCATCCTTTGTGGATAACACTGTATAGTGAATCATAAATAGATTATCATAAATGGTTTGGAAACCTGGGGAAAGTATGGAGCTTAAAGTAAGTAAAGATAGAGGCTTGATGATTTGTATTTCAAATACTGCTATAAATCTATTTTAGAAATAAAAATATAGTTTGTAGGAGGGGGGGGGGGGTGAAATTTATGCTAAATATGCATAAAAGGATGTTAGGTAATTTCCCAAAGTAAGTTTCCCAAATGATAATATTATAAATCCCAAATGTATAATTTGACCCATGTGGTAACATCCTAAATGTATAATGTTACAAGTGGTAACATCTCAAATGTAAAATGTTCCAAGTTGTAACATCCTAAATGTATAATGTTACAAGTGGTAACATCCGAAATGTATAATGTCCTTTAAGTGGTAACATTCAAAATGTATAATGTCCCAAGTGTTAACATCCCAAATGAAAATATCTCAAGTTGCAACATCCCAAGTTTATAATGTCCCAACTTCCAAGTGGCAGCATACCAAATGTGTAATGTATAATACTGTACTTTATTAAAAAGTAATCTCAACTTTAAAGCGTTGTCCCAAAAATTCAAATATAGAGCCAAGTAAGATACAATGTGAGTCGCAGGACACTCTATAGAATAAGATATAGTTTGTCTGGGTGAAAACAGTGTTAAACAGGAAACAGAGGTAAACAGGAAACAGTGTTAAACAGGAAATAGTGTTAAACAGGAAACAATATTAAACAGGAAACAGTAGGGAACAGGAAACAGTAGTAAACAGGAAACAGTGGTAAACAGGAAAAAGTAGTAAACAGGAAACAGTGGTAAACAGGAAACAGTAGTAAACAAGAAATACAAATTAAATTAGTCTTTGTTCTTTTATTGTCGCTTAGAGCTTTGTAATTTGTTGTAATTTGTTGTAATTTGTTGTAATTTGTTGTAATTTGTTGTAATTTGCTGTAATTTGTTGTAATTTGTTGTAATTTGTTACAACTTGACATATTATTAAAATTATTAGGGCTCATGTTTAGAAATGAGTCAAACATTTGTAAACCACTTATTGACGTTTTCTAATGAGAAGAAAGAATGAGAAACATTCCACTGTTTTTTTGGTCTCACTGTACTATAAAATTAGTAAAATTGTAAAATATTAAGTAACAAGTTGATTTACCCTGCATTTGTAGATTCACCTTAAAGGGACCGTTAACGGTAAACGATGGTTTCTCTAAAATTAGCAAGCAACGGTTATTTTATATCTATAAACGATCAGAATAATTTGCGATTAACGACATTTATCGACAACGATCAGAACCATTAAAAATTAACGACATTTATCGACAACGATCAGAACCATTAACAATTTTCGACATTACACGCGTATAAACATTCTTTTAAATGGAATAATCATTTTTAGAACAAAGGAACTGAGTTTTTGTCACAAACTCAAATTGTCTAATCCCTATATCTTTACAATCTGATTATGTAAACCTTTGATATTTCAAACTTAGAAAAGAAAAAATTTAAGATATTCTTTTTGTAAACATTGATTTTAGCTTTATATTTTTTTTAAAGCTTGAAAAACATAAAAAGTTAGCTTTTTAAGGAAATAAGGCAAAAAATGATTTAAATAATATCCAAAGTTTTGTCACGGATGACCTAATGTAATAAATATCAGGTAACACGATATTCTGTAAACCTGCAGTACGTTGTACATTATTAAATATCTATGTTTGTAAACTTCTACGTAAGAAAACCATTTTTCATTTAAACTGCATTTTAATTTTAAATGAATACGTAGCATGATCAGCTTAATAATGTGATATATAATGAAGGTATATACTAAATTGAGACTGTTTTAACTGTGCTGTAATACATAACATGATTGCCTTAATCATGTGATGTAGATAACAATGTAGGAATTGTAATTACTTCTATAAACTTTAACTTGTAGTCTGTACTGTTTACTGCGAGAGAGTAATCGTTCGATGTTTTGATAAACAGGTTGAGGATTATGTCCTAGTTGAGACATTGATAGTCCATGCCCATGTAGTTGTGAAGATTGTGTCCTAGTTGAGACATTGATAGTCCACGCCAAAGTAGTCGTGAAGATCATGTCCTAGTGGAGACATAGATAGTCCATGCCAAAGTAGTCGTGAAGATCATGTCCTAGTGGAGACATTGATAGTCCATGCCAAAGTAGTCGTGAAGATCATGTCCTAGTTGAGACATTGATAGTCCATGCCAAAGTAGTCGTGAAGATCGTGTCCTAGTTGAGACATTGATAGTCCATGCCAAAGTAGTCATGAAGATCATGTCCTATTGGAGACATGGATATTCCATGCCAAAGTAGTCGTGAAGATCGTGTCCTAGTTCAGACATAGATAGTCTATGCCAAAGTAGTCGTGAAGATCATGCCCTATTTGAGACATTGATAGTTTACGAGATCGTGTCCTATTTGAGGCATTGATAGTTTACCAGATTGTATTCTAGTTAAGGAATTGATAGCTCGAGATCGTGCCCTAGTTGAGGCATTGCTAGCTCAAGATCGTGTCCTAGTTGAGGCATTGATAGCCCAAGATCGTGTCCTAGTTGAGACATTGATAGTGTACGAGATCGCGCGAAGTGGTAGTGGCGTTGATCGATTAAGAGTTTGTGTCCTGGTTGACCTTGATAGTTGACCAGATTGTATCTGGGTTTAGACATTGTATAGATAAATGAAAACTAGATTGTACCTGGATAGATAAGGGTTAGAGAAACCATTCTGGAGTAGGGTATTTGCTACAGTAAGACACATAATTTAATTTTGGAATAAAACTAAACAGAAAACATCCTTCTTACGATAACATTACTGATATGGAAAGATAAAACTGTCTTTATGAAATTTAAAATGATCTACAGTGTAACCTATAAAGAATAGCGAACAAATGAATTTATTATTGTAAATGATAAAAACTGAACTAAGAAATCAAATCAACTAATCAGCTGCAACGATCCTTAAATTAAAACTGTAAAGTTACCATTAGAGTCTCATCCTATGTGGATAACCCCATATTTGTTGATTTTTATTTTATTTAATCCTTATCTATCAATTTATAACTTGGCATTTTCCAATTTAATATTATCAAAATAAAATAAAAAAATAAAGAAAAATTATCATGTGTTCATTTAAGATTCAATTATTCTAAATTCTAAATTTAACTACAGGGGTTTTAAGGTTAATTTAACCCTATTCCTGCTTCTAGAGGAGGTGGTCAATTTGCCCCCCCCCCCGCAGTTTTCTTACATAACTCAAAAAGTATTAGTTTGAGGCTGTTAAATTTTATGACTTTTCCCTAGCCCTCCCTGTAGGTATTAAACCGGGCTCTAATACTTACTGCCTGAGTCCTCAGACACACTGCCTGAATGACTACTTTTTCCTGTAACAAACTAAATCTTTGTTTCGACCCACTTTCAGTTGTCAGATTTTGATAATTTTTAGCTTTTTGGAAAGCCCATGACATAAGGAAACGGATTGCACAAGTTTTGAAAATTGCAAATTATTTGCATACAACCCGTCAAAAGAAATTTGCACATTTTTAGTTTTTCTTAATTACACATCAGTTTATTTAAAATCTTGCAAAAGCAAAAAATTTTGCATATTTGATATGGCATGGTCAAGGGCTTTTTAAAATTGTATATTTTATAATTTTATTGACAATTTTTTTTTGCAACTTTTTTACTTTATAACTGGATTTTGAAAAAAAAAACGTTTGCAAATTTGATGTTTTTTGCAGGTTCTAAACGTAGAGCATAAGAGCTTTCCAATAATGTATTACTTGTCATACTTGGAGATCAAACGTGGGACTTAGCGGTGGGGGGGGGGGNAAGGAAACCATGAATATAAGGAAACCATGAATATAAGGAAACCATGAATATAAGGAAACCATGAATATAAGGAAACCATGAATATAAGGAAACCATGAATATAAGGAAACCATGAATATAAGGAAACCATGAATATAAGGAAACCATGAATATAAGGAAACCATGAATATAAGGAAACCATGAATATAAGGAAACCATGAATATAAGGAAACCATGAAAATAAGGAAACCATGAATATAAGGAAACCATGAATATAGGGAAACCACGAATATAAGGAAACGGATATGATTCCATAATGACATCTCTAAGGGATTATCCTTTGTTGATATAATCTACTATTTAACAATAATTATACGAAAACAGTTGTTAAAATAATATATTTCAGATAAAACAAACATGAGAAGAATTATATAAAAAATGCAGATAGCTTGATGATTAACAACCTGCAAAAAAACTGATTGGTCGAAAGTGAAATAGCTGATATATTGGTTGTACGTGATAAAACATATTGATGATAAAGCTGATTTGTTGACAGTGAAACAGCTGATTGGTTGATTATAAAAAAGCTGATTGACTAGCTGTAAAACCGCTGATTTGTTGAAAGAAAACCAGCATATTTATTGATCGTGAAACAGTTGATTGGAAGACCGCGAAACAGGTAAATGGTTGACCACGAAACAGCTGATTTGAAGATAATTTAACAGCTGATTGTTGACCATTAAACAGCTGTTGTTGTGATCGTGAATCAGCATTCAGCTTATTATATTTACACATGGCGGAGGGCCTGGAGGAAGTTCTTGTTGTAGCAGTAGCACAGGAACATGATAAACCACCAGTTTCAACTCTCAGACGTTTCAGGTAATTTTGTTTAAAATGGCTGAACCGATCGGGCCCTAATTGTTAAAACTTTTTTGACACTCAACTAAAATTTTTTCCTAAACTTACCTAAAATGTTTGCCTAAACGTTCCTAGAATTTTAACCTAAACTTCCTAGAAGATTTACCTAAACTTACCTAGAATATTTGCCTAAACTTACCTAGAATATTTACCTAAACTTACATAGAATTTTAACCTAAACTTGCCTTAAATTATTATTATTATCTAAATTTACCTAGAATTTTAACGAAACTTTTCCTGTACTTACCTAGAATAATTAACCAAAACTTACCTAGAATTTATAACAAAACTTACCTAGAATTTATAACAAAACTTACCTAGAATATTTACCTAAACTTACCTAAACCTGCCTTGAATTGTTACCTAAACTTAAAAGTTTTTAAAAATTTAAAAATTTTAAAAATGTTTCGAATGCCAAATTATTCTTGATAAAAAAATCCCTAACTTCTCGTAAAGCATTTGTAAATAATTGTAAAAGGAATCCGAACTTTGAAAATCATGAATGCACATAATTCAATTTTGGATACAAATCGCTCTTAAACTTTTTCATAAGATCAAAAAAAAATTTTAAAAATATTTAAAAGGTACTCCTTAGAATTAATTCGATAAATTGATCTAAAACTCTTAAATATAAAGAAGAAATTCCGACATTTATCTGTAAAGTCTCATACACCCATGGGACGGACTTTGTCAATATGTTTAAGGTTTAAGACAGCAGTAAAATTAAGCTTTTTCCCAAATCATTAGATACATTACCCACAAAGGATGAGACTTCAGCGACGGCTACGGAATATATACTGTCTGTTTCCTTATAATCAATTGTAAACTTTTTTTTTCTTTGCCAATTCATTAAAACTACTTTTAAAGGAAACTACGCAATCTAAACTTGGGAGCGTCATATTTGAAGAGTTTTAAGTCGTCTTTACAGTCTCATCGTTTGAGGGAAACCCTGTATACCATTTATAGTCTATATTTGACGATTTTCAGGTCGTCCCATACCTTATAGTCGGCGCTGTATCTAAATTTTGTTTAACACCCTGCATAACTAATATTTCAAATTTCTGATCTTAATTTTAAAACAATAAATGAATTATTTAATGAAAACACTGCTTGACTAATTTCATGGTTTATTTTTTTAAGTTTGGCCATTAAACATTAAATGATGCGTATAATTTAAGTCTGCCCTCATCACTGCGTGACTTTTTCGCGGATTTAATGTTTCCGGAAAATATGAGGAGGATAAATGTCGTCGTAAAAGTACGTAATTTTAAGTACAGGGTTACTCACAATGGATAAGACTTCAGAGACGACTGTATAGAATTTATATCGTCTGTTTCTTATGATTCCCTGCAGCTGTAAGTGTAAACTTGTTTCTTTCTTTGTCAAAACATTAAAGAAGGCATTATAAGACTTTATTCAAGTGCAGACAAAACTTAAAACTTAACCTAGGAATCTCCATATTGCATTGTTTCAGGTCGTCTTTACAGTCTTATCCTTTGTTGATAAACCTGTAACTTCAAATTTACATAGCAGCATGCCCAATTTACAATGGTACCCTATACACCTTTCTCTCATCAAAAATAAAGTGATCCCTGTTTGTATTGTAATCATGATTATTTTCCATTGCGTTTTTCTATAATTAAGATTTGCGGATTTTGCAGTTGGATAAAAGGTAGCAAATAAGGATATAAGCAAGGAAAATGATAATATCTTCCACCATGATAATCCAGTGAAGGGCTAAAAGGTTCGGTTGTGAATCGGGCATGTAACGCATTATAAATTGAGGGTCACTTGAAATTACGTTTACAGTGCCTTTAAAACGGTTTTACCACTAAAAAACATTACAAACTAGAATTGGAATTACAAATGTCCGCCAAGAAAATCGTATTGAATCCAAAATTAATATTTAAAACTGAGGTAAGAAATAAGACACTCACATCCATAGATTAATTAAAACAAGAGATAGGACACTAGATGTCGTCTTTTCAAGAATTGGATAAAACTCGTTCAAAATAACCCTGAGTAAGAAGCTCAGAGGAGTTTTGCGCAGTCGGCGTAGAACAAGCTCTCTCTATCTTGTAATTTCTACGCCGACTGCGTGAAATTCTTCTGGGCTTCTGCCGCAGGGTTATTGGGAACGATCAGTTTCATCCAAATCTTGAAAAGACGACATCTAGTGTCCTTTATGTTATTTTAATTAATCTATGCTCACGTCAAACTAAAGTTAACTGCACTTAATATTGAAATCTTACATGTTTTTAATCATGACTCCTCGTCTCGAGAAAAGAAAACAGATTACTTTTTCTTATAATTTTGTTTAAATGCATAACTAGAGGAGCTAGGAGGTCACAAAGCTGTAACAGGATTCTCTGTGTTATAGAAGTGAGTGTACAGAGTTAGAGGAGAAGGAAGATGACGGCCAGAATTCTCATAATAGTTCTTTATTTAACAAGGTAAACAAACATCATACAATCGTTGTCGTATATATCAATACAATGAAGACTGTTAGAAATCAAGACTTAAATAGTACAGTCGGTTTCATTGGAGTGATATTAACGCCGACAATATATCGGAAAACAAGAAGATCGCAATTTCAACAAGTTCTATTTGGAAACCTTGTTAATACTAAAATACCTTTTCTTTCTATAGTTGTTTTAGGGCAAACAAGAAGCTTGTAAACTTATTACGTATATTAAGACTTTTTGATTTATAAAAAAAATGTTTTTTATTTTATCTAATCAAGACCGTCTTTAGACTAAAGCTCTGTACGACCCGGTTTCAGGGGCGTACTCACGAATTGTTCCAGGGTGCTCAAATTTTTTTTCATTTTCATGGGGGGGGGGAATCAGGACCTTTTTGGGCCTGAAAACCCCCTAGAAACCATAGTTTTACTGATGGGGGGGGGTACGTCTTGGACGGTTTTTATAAAATTTAAAATCAGTTCAATCTTTCCCTCTTTTTTCTCAAATACTATTTAAATGTTAAAGATGAACGAGGAGAATCACGTGACCAGGCGCCGCGCAACTTTCTCTCAAACTAAAGCTGTCTCGTTTCAAAGCCTGACTGCCACCTCACAGAAGGAGCCAGATTTGTTTCACAATTCAAACATAGATGTCTCTGAGCACAAAAGAAAAAACTCCAAGGTAAGCTCTAGGTATATTTTGGTGATGAAAATGTGACTAATGAAAGTGCTTATTTAGCAACTAGATGAACAGATAGGAAATGTAGATTCAAGAACCTGTCTCGTCAGTGAAGGTGAGATATTTTTCATCAATTTAAGGGACTGTAAGAAAAAAATTGAATTATTAATAATCTTCTATTGAATTGTTTTCAAAATTATTATTTAGCACAAATTATAAATTTAAACATTTAAATATCCAAGAGTCTTAAAACAAAAAACGAAGATATCTTTCAAAATATTAAATAGATTAAACTTTTTTAAAGGTTCACATCTAAATCGGACATGCCCCACTTTCAAATCGGTGGTCACTTGAAACTGGAACAAAAGTTTTGTTAAAAGATTCCACTTATTTTCAGACGATGATTTTCGTCGCAGTAATTCCTACCTGGCTGGCCTTCGCCCTAAACGAGGAATAAAAACTACTTTTCAGGTCACATACATCATCGTTAAACTACTTTTCAGGTCACATATACATCATCGTTAAAAATATATGAAGGCTTAAAACATAGATAAATAAATAAATATGGGTTAAAATAATCAATCAAAATACCTGCATTCAATTTACAAACTTCAACTCAAGTCCAAAAATGCCCATCAAATGTCAATGTAAATGTCAAAGTCTACTACAGTCAACAAAATGGGTTCACACCCTTTGCTAATGGTAGATGTCAAAGTCTACTACAGTCAACGAGAATACATTGTTACTTTTGCTGAATCAATATGTATTTATGAGTTCAATGAATGCATTCCTTAAAATGTTTTAATTATTCGAGTGCTGACTAATTATCTACTTCTTAGTTGAGATTTCAAAATGCATACTTTGTTTCAACAAAAACGATCAAACAAAATTATCAAACATTATATTTTCAATTGGCTCATAATAAATTTTCTTTTGTGTTTTATTTTAAGCTGAGCCATCATACATTTTTATTTTGTATTTTGTGTTTGAAAATAAATACTAAATACTAAATAAAAAAGAAGTTTGTTCTACGAAGTTAAGGGCTACCCATAAAGGATAAGACCTTCATGATGACCAAAAACCAATTTTTTGTGGGTAACCTTATCTTTTTTAGAACGTCAATACCATATTTTTATCAAAATTGATAAATACGAGTTTATCTATGGATTTTATTTCTTTTCTTAAAAAATTGTCCTTAAAAATGTTTGGCTGATTTAGAATAGGTTATCATTATCAAATGTAAAATCGCACAGCAAATCAAAAAAAAAACTAAAAAGCAAGTTTAACCGGAAATGTCGTCTAACTAGTTCAAATGTCGTCTTTGTAAAATCATTAATTGAAATTTTAGGGAGCTGTGTACAATTTCTTGGAGAGACCAACAGGATGGAAGTGTTTTGTTTACCATTTCTCAGTGTAAGATATGTTTAATTCGTAAACAAAATTAAGTGAAAGAATGCCGTCTTCACATAAAAAGGAATTTTTTTAGATTCTGTTTTTTTGCGTATATTTTTTCAGGAAACTTTTCCTGAATATTTTTTGTAAAGACGACATATTATAATTTGATTTTGATAAAAAGACAGTAAATCAGCAGGCATAAGAACTAAAAAGAAAGTTAGTACATATTAATATATCAGTAATGGTATGGTAGGCGATTATACCAATGCAACGAAGACGGCTTTTTTATTTAAGTTTTTAATTGTTAGCAAGCTTTTTTCAAAGTACAAGTTTACAAGTAATCAAAGAGAAGCTTTTTTAATTGAAAGCTTCTCTTGACTTCTATGTTTATTTGTAACTATGCCGTTAAACAGCTTGATATAAATCAAAAAATCTAAAGTCGTCTTTATTGTATTGATATAATCGCCTAAATTGTAAATTTAGTTTGTATAGAAATAAATTAAAGAGTAAGAGTTAATATCAGATTATATTTTGAGTTAAAATTTTAAAGTTAGTTAGGTAGGTTTGTATAATATAGTATTAGTAAAGCGGCTTAAGTAGGTTTGTATAATAAAGTAATAGTAAAGCGGCTTAAGTATTTAAAGTGTACAAACAAATAACAACTTGTGAAAATAACCTAATGAGCTGAGGCCTCTTGACCCAATACTGGGCACATGAGCACTATAAGTAAGTAAATTAGTTGATGTTAAAGTATTTCTATTCATATAGACAATATTATGCATAGTAAATAAAATAATGATCGACTATATACAATGAATAAGAATACATATATATACTAGTTTGGGAACCCAGCGTTGCACAGGGTACTCATAGTTACTCCCGCCGTTTACCCGCACTTAGACGATTTTTACCGGGAAACTAACTTTTCTCGTTTAAAAGTCGATCCACTCAACTTAAAATCTTGGAACCAAACTAAGAACATTCCCGCGGTTCTTCCGAGTTTCCCAATCACAATTTGTGGCATATAGGTCCAGGAGTTATGATCGGACAAACAAACAGACAAACAGAGATTACAACTTGATATACATAGATCAGTGAAAATTGAAATACAACAATCTTCCTATAAACAGTCTCATATCCGGTATCTCGAGCACCATTGTGGAACTTGATACTCAACAATAAATATATAAATAAAATACATGTATAAACACAAACAAATAAACTAATCGGTTGTAGATATACATTTTAAGCCCAAATAAATCTATGAAACTTAGCCACCTTTCAAACTGCCGGACAAAACTACCGTACTGAACCGTAATGTACAGTACCGGACAAAACTGTACTGTACTATACCGGACAAAACTGTACCGTACTGAACCGTAATGTACAGTACCGTACCGTACAATTTATTCTTAACAGAATAATTTATGAATATCAGATTCATTTACATGTGTACAATCAATTTAAATAATTTGTTTGAGATTTTATGTTTTATGCACGAAGGCTGCAAAACACGTGATTGAAGTGAGAGGGGGGGGGGGCGTGAAGGAATGGTTTAAATGTTAAAGAGTTACTCAACGCGCTCTATGTATGGAGCAAAGAAGGAATTGGTTTGATTTACAAGGAATTTAAAAATCCTAAAAAAACTAAAATTGCGGATGAAAGTACGTGGGTTTCAAATGAAACTGTGAGTGTCCAGAGAGAATCAGTTCTTGAGGTTTTAAAGAGATTATGAATCATGATTCGTAATTTCAAGCGACGCTCCATTACTTTAGAAATAATGGAGGAATTATCAGAATTTAACGTTATCTTCCACATCATTGATTCGATTATAGGTTTCAAGGGTATTGTTGTGAATTGAGCACGCCCCTATTTAAACTGCTGGGTCACTTAAAAGTTCAATATTAACATTAAGGGATCGAGATTTTTTCTTTTTAACTTTCAAATAAACTTTCCCCCCTTTTACTCTTAAACATTTTCTGCGTACCCTAATACTCACTTTCTTCTTCCCCCTTCCCCCATTCTTCCAACTTACCCCCATTCTTACTTTCTTGCATCCTCGATATGCATCCTCAATAGTCATTATGTATCCTCATTATGTGCTTTATCTTTAGTGTGCGATTGTGTATTTTGAGAAATCAGAATAATAAACAGGAAATTATGCAGACTTAATACAATCGTTTCAAAATGTGTGCGAAAAGAAAAAGGCCGGGTTTAAGTAAATCAACGATTTAAAAATTAAAGCTAAAACTAATGAAAGAAAAAGGGCACCAGATTTGTTGTACCTTTTTATACCGTTATTTTTTTAACCCATTATATTTTTCTCATGCCATACTTTTATTGTCTCTTTTTATGTGACCGCGGTGGTATGAATTAATCTACCACGGACACGTGAATTTAAAAAATGAAAAATGCGCGAACTATGTTAACCTAAAGTCACGTGATTCATCGCTGCATATAAATTATTTTTTCTTCACTTTTTTATCAGTCGAATCCAAGCCTTATCCAAGCACATCAGGCAATTATTCAAGGTTTTATGCAATCAATTATTATACATTGACAAAGTAAATCAGGCGAAACCCTGAGAAGTTTGGAATTTTAAAATATCCATCAAAGGGACCGCAAATGCAATTTAAAAATCAAAGGGACCGCAAATGCGATTTAAAAATCAAAGGGGGCCGCAAATGCAATTAAAAATCAAAGGGACCGCAAATGCAATTTAAAAATCAAAGGGACTGAAAATGCAATTTAAAAATCAAAGGGACTGCAAATGCAATTTAAAAATCAAAGGGATCGCAAATACGATTTAAAAATCAAAGGGACTGCAAATACGATTTAAAATTCAAGGGACTGGAAATGCGATTTAAAAATCAAAAGACCGCAAATACGATTTAAAAATCAAAGGGACTGCAAATGCAATTTAAAAATCAAAGGGACCGCAAATACAATTTTACGTGAACCTCAATTTCAAGCGTTACATCGCCGATTCACAGCGGTAACATAAAACAACAAAGGGAAAGATATTGTTGTGTTTCTGTCTTTGAAAGTTTTTTTTGCTTCTGGTTAGATTTTTTTCTGATTTTAATTAATCCGCAATCAAAGATAATCAGTTTTCAGATAGAAAAACAGGGATAACTTTAACATTTTTGTTCAGATAAGGTTTAAAGGGTACCACTATGAATCAGACATTCTCAAACCGAACTAGACAAAAGTATGAGGTCAAAATATATATGCAACATCACTGGTACGACTTTGTGACCTCATAGCTTCTCTAATTTTGAGTTTAAGCACAAGATTGAGAAAAGCAAATTTGGTCTTCTTAATATCATTTTATTAATAATAGATTGAATATCTAAAATAATTCAATTTATCGTGCAATTTATTTTAGTTTGAAATTAAATTGACTTATTTATTTTAACGCGCTTTAATAAGCATGAATTTAATTGAAGAAAGTGAAAATTATTTAAGTCTGACAACTCAGAATGAAAACTATCTTCATAATTTTCAGGTAATACATTAAATTAAAATAATAAAGGAATAATGCGCACATATTTGATGTCGTTAGCACATGATAGATTAAAAAAAACTAACATTCTTAATGAAAAAAGTGCATAAACTTAAATCCATAATAAGTTGCATGGATGTTAGTCACAGTTTTGTGCATCCTATTTTGTGCGCATGTCAATGTTTGAAATCTTTAAGCTTGAAGAATCATCAATTCTCATGTATTTTGAAGATATATGTTTACTAATGCAGTTAACATACATATTAGACATAACTTGAGCAAAAAATGTGTAAAGAAAGCTATTTTTCTGTTGCTCAAGTTATGTGGAATTGTGTTACCTAAAAAATCAGCTAAATTCTAGTTTGTATCCTTACTAACTTCTACACTTGAAATTCAGGTAAAGTCGTTTTAACAAGTTGCTTGAAAGGTTCTGGAATAAATGTGTCAAATTTGTTCAGACGGACAGGAAGGATTACTTCAATACTCATTCTTGTGTCCTAATGGTACAATCTTCAACCAACAATACTTCATCTGTGATTGGTGGTTTAATGTTGACTGCTCAACGGTAAGATACAGATACAAAACTTTTTTTCCTTTATTCTTAGAAAATTTTTGTGAGTTAATGTTTTGTGACAACTTCAGTTTAGGCTGGACAGTGGGCAAACTAGTAATTTTTAAAATCTTTTTACCCCTACCTTATTTTTTTTAATGACTGATGATTTGGATTATAATTTTTAGCTAATTCTTTTAAAACAATCGTTTCTTTACCTACTTTTTCCCCGTCCTAAACTCAGTGGCAACAAATTATAATTTCAATCTTATTTTTATTTTTATATATAGTTTAATTTTAACAATTTAACAAAACACATTAAGTTATTTTTTTTTTTAAGTTATCTTTAAAACTTCTGAAAAGGCGGGTTATTCACTAAAACATTTGAACACAAATTTACCTGTATTTATTTCGGAAATTTCAGGCTGAAGATTTTTTCTACTTGAATGCAGAGGTGGCTGAAGCTGCTGCTCTGGCAAATGAAAGGAGGTAGCTCAGGGGGATTATGTTGTCTACCTGTCCCCCAGTTAGCTGGACTGTGTACTTACACTAAGCCCGCGATTTAAAAACTTTGGCTTGAGCCGTAATTCCTTAAACCCGACTTTAAGGCCCGATCTTCAATCAACCCAACTCTGACGACAGCTTGTGTCACGTAATTGACAGCTGCAAAATCTTAGGCTCAACTTAGGAGTTAGGCCTAAAGAAAATAAAACCGACCTTGGTTGGTTTTAGTGGAGAATAAGGCTCAATGTTGAGTCTTTTTATCATCAAAACGCAGAATGTGCCAATTCCAATTGTAAAAATCCACCAAATAGAATATTAAACCGGTTATTAGAACTCAACTCTGTGGAAAATAAGATGCAGCTTGAATCCTAAAGCTCAAGTCGTAAATAATGCCCAAGGACAAAATTTTTAAACCGCGGGCTCAGAGATAAAATTTAAAGAATTTGAGCCACGGTTTAAATCTGCCAAAACCCGGTTTAAATTAAGCGCTGGCTTAAATCTTTAAACATTTGATACAATTTTAAGTGGAACCAACCATATTTAAGCCGCGGCTTAAATTTAAACCACCGCTCAAATTCTTTAAATCCGGCCACAGGTTCACTAACATATGACATAAATGCAGTATGTTCTCGATGTAGGTCCTGGCTTTAATGATTAGCGTACATTATCACTCTATACACAAGCTCCTAGGGTATTTTGAATGGTCAAAAGGAATTAATCTTATTCTGACTAACCTCTACTGACAACTTTTTATTGTGAAATCCAGTTAAATAATTAAAAATGTGCCAAAGCAAAAATTATGTATCATTTGACTTCATTTTCGGGCAGCAAATTTAAATATGAATTTTTTTTCATAGATTCATACAAAGTACAAAATTTGTTAAGTGATATAGAAAAATTTTAATTTTGCAAATTTATTGACAAGGCACGTGTGCAAAAAGTGTAATCAGTGGCCGAATTTAAAGAATTTGAGCGGCGGTTTAAATTTAAGCCGCAGTTTAAATATGGTTGATTCCACTTAAAATTGTATCAAATGTTTCATGATTTAAGCCGGCGCTTAATTTAAACCGGGTTTTGGCGGATTTAAACCGCGGCTCAAATTCTTTAAATTCCATCTCTGCTTTATTTTGTCATTTGTTTAAAGGCAATTCTGGAATAGGTAAAATAAGGCATCCATTTGGGATTTGGCGGATTATGCAGAATTAACAGTTTGTCTTTGTCCCAGCAACTTGTTATTTTCATTCACAATGTAATCAATTAAACATTCATTTTTCATTTATTTAATCATCTAGGCTTTTCTCTTTTTACTCTTTTATAGGTGGATGCTTTTTAAATAAAAACAATATGAACAATTAACCACAGACCAAAACTTTTTGAGTTATTTCTAAATAAATGTAGGGGGGAATATTTCTAACCAACTGTTTACAGTTTATAATATCATTAAATTTAATGTGGTTGAAAAATTAAAATTAAATTTAAATTCGTTTTATTCAGCTTTCCCTGTTTTAACAACAAATATAACCAACAAATTGCTAATTGTTTCAATTGGCATTTGAAAGAACTTAATGAAAAAATTACATGGTAAAGTATTTTTTTATCCACCAATATAGAGAGATGTTTTTAAATAATATCAGCATGTATCAGATAATTTTTTACAGTTTAAATTTCTAATAGTGAAATAAATCATTATTTTTTTAGGGAAGGAAGAGCGTCCAACCTAGTTCTACCAATTGTACAAGAACGACCTGTTAACAACAGAAAACCAAGCAGCTTAAGAGGATAAGAAAATAAAGTGAATTTGAAATAAAATCATAATTAAAAGAACATTTACCTGGTTCTATTGAAGCCCCCCTTTCCTATTTAATTCTTTGTAGTGTATAATATTTACATTCTACATTAAAAGAGCAAAAAAAAATGAAATAATATAAATTTTTACATTAAAAGCAATTATTTTATTTTACAAAAAGGTAATAAGATAAATAGTTTAAGAAATATGATAAGATGGTTGGATTTGGAATGTTAACAAAATATTTATTAAACAGTTTAAATGTAAAAGATGTTTGTTTAATTAAATAGATACAAGAAGTTTTTTGATGAGATAATCAGAGATTATTTTAAGAACAAATTGAATAACACAATGAACTTTTTGAGATTTAGGTCAAGAGGTAAATTCTTCCATTCACCACTTTTAGTATTTAAACATCCTTTATGTTTAGGTTTTAAATTTTAAGTTTGCACAGCTTTATTGGGAAAGGAGTTGAGTTCTTGCCACAAACTCTGATTTTCTAATCTCTATATCTTTGTAACCCAATGTCGTAGACCTTAGATATTTCAAACTATTAATACTTATAGATAAAATAATCTAAGTTTGAAATATCAAAGATTTGCACCATTAGGTTGCAAAGATATTGGGATCAGAAGATTTGAGTTTGTGGCAAAAACTCAATACCTTTAGAGAATTTTACTTTAACAAATGTTCACAAGACTTATTTACCCACAAAACATCCAGGACGTAAAGAGGGATGTTTTGTAGTAAAAATTGATATTTTTGATATCACAAAAAGTAGTTGACATTGAATGGATGCCGGGAGACAAAAAGCTGATATATGGCATTGCAGGAAAAATGTTGTGGCTCACAATCTGCCTGCCTTCCCCTCATTACTGTACATAGTTCTATTGTCTTTAAGATGTTATTTTACTTATTTGTCCCTAGGAACCGTTAAGTAGCTTACCATATATCTATGTCATAATTTTGAATCATTTGTAAAGTAGTGATCTCTGTTTCTCTATATGTTTTGATGACTTATAATAACCTTTGAACCTCTGGACCGATTTGCTTGTAAAAGAAAAACTCCGGGTAAAGCTTGGATTCCAAGCGAATTGTTTAATGTTTATGTTTTTTTTCTATGTACCTGGATGGTATCCGTATACCACCTTTATCCAGCCTCTGGGATATTTACCTTTGGTTTCCCCGTCACCACTCCTCGGTATTCATACATTCAAACCATTCCAGTCGGAGGAGGGGAACCATCAACTTTACTTTATATAATATACAGTTGAACCCAGTAATTTGGAAACATTGAAAGAATTTTTTAAAACCTGCTGATACATGGAATGCTGCAGATATTTAGTTTTTTAATTGAATATTATATGAAGCTCTGTAAAACTGTTCCCGCATAATTCAATGCTATTTATTTAATTTCACAATGACTCAGATTTATCTATAATAGCATAAAAAGCCATTGAAAAATATTAAAAACAACATTTCATATTTTTTTTTATGTCTCCGAAGTTTTGGTTTAAGCTCTTGCAGTCTACATGGGGGTAATAACAGACGAATAGGAGTGTCCACTTATTCTAATACACTGATATATGGTTAAAGCTGGTTAAAACTAAGCTCAACTCAACTTTTTATTTGATAATTGTTAATTACAAAAAGTATTTTTTTTTACAATAAAATTTCAAGCATTGAAATTTTTCATATAAATTTTTTTTAAATTCTAAAAACCTTTATAAATCGTTATAAAAAAAATTGGGGGATTTTTTATTTTGGGCCTGATCGGTTCAGCCGTTTTAACGTTTACTGGATACAAACAAACAAACAGACAGAAAAGCAAAATATATATATAGATGTGTTGAAACAAAAAAATGATTTGATAAGCCAAAGACAGTTTTTTTCAAGGATATTTTTTTTAATTAACTGTTTTAAAAAGGAAGTAAAAGACATTTTTGTTTAAATAACTTAGCCTTAACCTAAAATCTATAAAATGAAAAAGTGTTACGGACAAACATTAATTTTGACTTTTAAAACTTTTTATTGGAGTATCAAAAATTAGCAGAACTTAATTGTAACGAAAAAAAATACAAAACGGTTATTTCTATGTACAAAGTTCATCAGTTAAAAAATCATAAAGTAAGGGAAGGGGTGTATGAACTTCCCCCTTGCCCCCTGAATACGCCCCTGGTGAGTAATCAGTTCCTTTAATTGACACAGTTCTTAATACAGGGTGTCCCATATCATATTGGATCGTGACAAAGCATACTATTGCGATTCCACGGACTAATCAGAAAATTTAAAAAAAACGAATCATTTAAAAAAATTGTATATTGCTAGTAAAAAGATTTGCATGCAGAAAATTCTATGTTTTCAAGTTGTATGTGCGTATTTTGGTGTTAAAGTTTGGAGATAATCTAATATGTTTCTTCAAAAGATCAGTGACAGTTAGATCATATAATAGATGAAAAAACAAGAAATGGTGCCTAGTGACTTTATATGACATAAATAACAAACCAGTAGAAAGAGAACTATTTTACGATGAACATGATAAAGGTAATACAATTTATAATGCATATTTAATGAAGGCAGTATAGCTGGCATTTAAATCCACAGAATGATTGGAAGCAACCTTTCGTCAAGTTTTTTCCCTGACATTTTTCGTCAAGTTTTTTCCCTGACATTTTTCGTCAAGTTTTTTCCCTGACATTTTCCGTCAAGNTTAACAAAGGTTTTTTTACCTGACATTTTTCGTCAAGTTTTTTCCATGACATTTTTCGGTTTTAGAATACTCTCTTCACCACATTTTTTAGTAAATAAATAATATCTTAATTTGTTTTTTTAAAATTAAAGAGCAATTTTTTATTTCACTTTACCGGCCTTGTTTTTTGCCAGTTTTTTTCCATATATTTTAAAGGGACTGTACACGTTATTTCAAGTTTAAATGGACTGTAGGCGTAATTTTTAAGTGACCCTCTGTTCAAGAAGTGGGATGCAGGTGACGGGAGATATCAGAGTGTTGAATTCTAAAAATTATGTTCTTTGTCTCTGCTGCATAAATGGGCAAGTTAATTTAGAGGAACTATGCAATAAGAAATTAAAAACGAAGACATGTTCAACGTTTTAGCTCGAGACACAGGTTTAAAGGGTACTGGTATATATTGAGCTTGGTCCTCGTCAAATGGAGGGTTACTTGACATTTTTTTTACAGTCTTTCTACAGTTTTTCTACAGTTTTTATACATTTTTTCTTCAGTTTTTCTACAGTTTTTCTACAGTTTTTCTACAGTTTTTTTTACAGTTTTTCTACAGTTTTTCTACAGTTTTTCTACAGATTTTCTACAGTTTTTCTACAGTTTTTCTACAGTCTTTTAAAGTTTACACCCTAGCCCCTAGCACCCTAGCCTGAATAATTAGTGTTTCATTGCATACCACGCAAAGCTCTGTTAACAGAATTTTTAAAATTCAATTTAGTCAGCAAAAAAATAAACAATTAAGTTATAAACAAACTTGGAGGGCCTAACTGTTATAGTAATTTAACTTAATATTACAAACAAGAAATTTCAATGACCAACTCCAGCTCCCACATAGTACAGAGTCTAAGTGAAAAATGTAAATAATAATAATTCTACTTTAGAGTGAAGAGGAGGAAAAGATAAGAATAGAAGATGAGATAATTGCTGAGAGAGAGAATAAGAATGTGAAAGAGGAGGAATCAGATTTTACAATTCTAGTTCATAAACAGGTAAATTCTAGTTCATAAACAGGTAAATTCTAGTTCATAAACAGGTAAATTCTAGTTCATAAACAGGTAAATTCTAGTTCATAAACAGGTAAATTATAGTTCATAAAAAGGTCAATTATAGTTCATAAACAGGTAATTTATAGTTCATAAACAGGAAATTTCTAGTTCATGTAAACACAAAGGAATAAAATATACCTAAAAATAATAAATAAAAAAAATCAGTGTTTTTGCAATTTTTGAAATGTAAATTTTAAGAATCATTCTTAGTTTACATAAGTTTGAAGTGGTCAGTTCCCATATGATATTTTCTTTAATTTCTGCAATGCATGATTATATGAAATCTTTTAAAGGGAGAGAGCGGCTATGTAAAATACTAAGTGTAATATTGTAGATAAAAACTTTAGGATTCATTTGATTCCAATAAGACATTTTTACGGTGCAAAATTTCCAAACAATGATCATAAAGTCATTTTTAATTTTTCACCAATTGTTTCAGTCAGCAGAAGAAACGTTTTTACAATCATTTGATAACCCGGACAAGACACATGTATAGAACATTATTTGTTACATGTTTTGTCCATGTTATTTAAGAATTGTAAAATAAACGTTTCTTCTGCTGACTGAAACAACTGGTGAAATATTACAAACAACTTTACGTTCTTATTTAATAATTGTACTCCGTAAAAATGTCTTATTGGAATCAAATTAATCCTAAAGCTTTTCTCTACAATACTGCACTTTTAGCTTTTAGTTCAAATATGTTACATGGCCGGTCTCTCCCTTTAACCTTGCCTAAGGATTATGTCTGTGATGCAGACATGCCATAGCCTTCAAAATAATCCCTAATATAAAATAACAACAGATTGATAATTTTTTAACATGATACATTATGAATATTATAAGGTGAATGTTAAAGGGACTATAAGCTTAATTTCAAGTGACCCTCCGAGAAAAAGATTCGCATCTTAAAGTTTCTGGGAGTGTAGTTGGAAACGGGCAGCCGTAGTACAATTGAATTTCCGAGCCGGGTCAACCTTTCCAGTCTCAGTTTGCACTGTACCTAGCTCTATGGATAGGACTAGCCGGTGCAACAAGGTTGACGCGGTCAGACTTTAGGTTGAATTTACTTTTACTAACGGGTCAGAGGTGGGGTGTTAGTGTCACTAAGTTCTGTTTTTTTGAGCATATTATATTCTCTATTTTTAATATGTTAAATGAACATAAAGTGGTGTTTACATTACCTTTACAATATATATGAAATGTGATGAAATATAAAGTTTATCATTTTACTTACAATGTTTATCAAGATAGAATTTGGAATTTTTTGGAGAAAAATTATTCTCAGAGGAAGATTTTTATTTTTACGTCCTTCAGTAGTGGTAAATGTTAAATTAGTTCACTGCTATTGCTGGATATATATATATATTTTTCAAAATCTACACCCATTTTAATCTAAAAATATTTTAGAAAATATTTTGTCATGAAATGATGTTTGATGAGTAAGAATTTAAATTAACAGTTTAGATTAGCAGAGAATTGTAAACCTTTGAACTGCTAGGCTCAGAGTGTTAATTTATCAGATATAATTGTGGAATTGTGTTATTCAAAAGGGATATTTGTATCACACCAACATACTAAATACAAATATTATAACCCCCAGCCATNCTCCAGTCATCCTACATCAATTTTTTTTTTATGAAATTCCTCTTCCTAGAAAATTACAGGGTAAACGGTAAAAAAATGACATCTACATTATTGATGAGGTAAAGGTCGCAAGGGTACTGTTGTGAATCGGGAATTGCCTTTCTTCCATCAGGGTCACTAGAAATTATGGTAACTCTCTCTTTAACACCAAGTTTATTCAAAACTTATTACTTCAATTATACTACTGCACTATGGACTGGGGTCAATTTGAAATCGAATCAGACCGACCCCTTGTACCAGACCGACCCCTTGTACCAGATCTAGCAGTGACCCCTTGTACCAGATCTAGTAGTGACGGGTGGTGGCAAGTACTGGCCAGGCCCAATCCTATGCCGGCTCGGTTTCAACTTT
Source organism: Eurytemora carolleeae (assembly GCF_000591075.1). NCBI lineage: Eukaryota > Metazoa > Arthropoda > Copepoda > Calanoida > Temoridae > Eurytemora > Eurytemora carolleeae. The sequence goes on along the minus strand of NW_019396254.1, from coordinate 5,395 downwards.
GAAAGTGCGGCCAGGCTTTTTAAAGTACCCGGCCTATCATGGGCCTATTTGACCTGCCCCACTAGTTTAGTTTAGTCACTGAGAGTGGTTTTCCCAATTTTACTTCTTGATTTACAGGTTACGGAGAGTGAAGCTGAGCCTAGTTCTCCTAGTTCTCTCTTGCTTCCTGGAAATAATCTGGGTAGTCAGGATACTCTGGGCATCAGAGGGAGGGGGGACAAGGAAGAAGAAGTAAGAAGATGGAGAGGAGAGGAGTTGGAAGGACGGGGAATGATTAAATCAGATCATGAACAGAAAATATTTAAACAAGAAAATCATCTTCTTCTAGATGATTCTTCAGTTTCTTCAGGTTAGTTAGTATTTACATGTTTGAGAAGACAGAGAAGTCGGAACCTTATGAATTATCGATTTATTGAAAAGTGAGAAGTAGCTGAATTACGTTAACGTGGCGGAACCATGTCTCGCCGTTAAAAAAATCTGGTCCTTTATTATAGTTTTGAATTGGGTTCAACTACTCTCATAAGCACTAGGTGCACGTTAAAGGTTAAATGAATTTAGAATCTTTGCAAGAACCAATAGAAGATCAGAAAAGTTCTGTTCTAGCCAATGAGTTTCGGAACATGCTTATGATGGTACACAAATTATAACATCACAAACTTTTATTTTCCTGAAAGGGACTGCAAGCGTTGATTCAAGTGACTCACTATGCAAACAATGGTTATGCACAACAGTACCCTTGACACGTTTATCCATGATCAATTATTTGTAAGATATTGTCGTTTTTCTAGATTTTGAAATTTTCAATTCTGACAATTTCTATCTGGTTGCCTGCAATGGAAATCACTTTTGTAGAGAAACCCCAATTGGAAATAATCAGTTTCAAACTTATGAACATTGATATCTAATTCAAACTATGTCAGAGAAAACTGTTAAGGGTACCGTTGTGAATAGGGCATTGCTATTTTTGCTTGAAAAGTCATTTGAAATTACTCTTACAGTCCCTTTAACTAGATGATATAGAGAACTGTGATGAGTTTGATGAGGATGAACTAGATGATGATATCAAGGAGGAAGAATCTGAGTCTCCTGCCACCTCCTTAACTAACCAGGGACCGAATTTAATGTATTTAAGCTACATCCCTGAACTACCTACTGCCTGTCAGGATTTTAACAACAGATTCAAAGTTAAAGATTCAGGAGGATTCAAATTGGTGATTTAAATTTGACCAAGCGGGGAAAGGCAGTTCAAATTCATTAAAATCGGTCCCAGGAGAGAGAAAACTCAGTCAATATTCCTGGCAATCATACACTCAATACCTGGCAAAACCTTGGTAAACACCAATTAATCAATCAATCATTTAATCATCATTGCTAATTTCTGAAATATTTAGATGCTAATGAGAAGAAGAACTGTATTGGGTCTATAGAGAGGCTGGAACAAGTACCTGAACCTAGATCTAAATTAAACACTTCTTTTGGGTCAGCTTTATTCATAATAAGGACAGACCTGCTTTAAAGGCATAAACAGATGGGGGGCTATTAGTATAATATAAACCTGCCCTTCAACTCAGATTTCAACAATATACCCTTGGCCTTATTTGCATATCAAAATGTACAGCTATGGACTGATAGATAGGGCTGGCAGTGTTCCTATTTTTTTTAGTCGTTCGTTTCTCGTTTTAGAATAAAGGCCTTCATCTGGATCCTTTGTTCTTTTCCAATCGTTCCATCCCTGTTCTGTTTCGTTGATTCTTTTGTTCTTTATCGAGAATGGTTCCAGCAATTCATTAACGGTGGAACATTGTTAACAATAAAGAATGTCGCAAAAACAAATTGTTCTTCCTATTTCTGTTCCCCAGCAACACTGCCCAGCCCCATTAACATCATTAAATTGACCTTAAATATTATTTTTAAAAAAAAATTTCTTGTTTTTAATTGTTGATTTATTTCTAAGTGTATTATGCGTATTTTTTCATTTAAAAAACCTTGAAGGTATATTAACAAAGGTGTGGATTGGTAAATTGACATAATTGTCCCTTAGTACACTCCCCCTTGTAATTTATTTTATAATTTACTAAACATACTTCATACAAAGCCACACAAAACAAATTGTGTTATTGATTAAAAAGAGGGTGGTTTATTGTTAATTTTAGTTTATTATTATTCTAATTCAAAAGAAGGGAAGAACTATTGTGTAGCTAAGTTGTTTCTGTAATTTTCAATGGACTTTAAAATATTATCTTTAAGTGATATTTATATATATTTTTACAACAAGGGAATATTATATATATATCTACAACAAGGGAATATTATATATATATATATTTACAACAAGGGAATATTATATATATATTTACAGCAAGGGAATATTATATACATATTTACAACAAGGGAATATTATATATATATATTTACAACAAGGGAATATTATATACATATTTACAACAAGGGAATATTATATATATATTTACAACAAGGGAATATTATATATATATTTACAACAAGGAAATATTATATATATATTTACAACAAGGGAATATTATATATATATTTACAACAAGCGAATATTATTATGTGAAAACTTCTAATTAAATGAAAGTTTTATAAAGTCTACTGTATTGTATAAAAAAACTAATCTAATCCAATTTTTTTCAGATCTGCAAAATTGAAGACTGGAAAAAATCCTTTATTGCGTTTGGCATCTAAGGGATGAAACTAGATTAATATCTAATAGATAATGATATATTCAGTTAACAACTTTTGTTGACTGTTTAAGCTCTTAGAAATTATCAAAATATAGAACAGTATTTAGTTAAAACCTTTCCCTCCTTGAAATATAGTGTTATCTTGTCAGACATCTATGCGTCTGAAGGGCATTGAAGTTGAGAAGAGCAGTGAAGATGTGACACTAGAACCTGTAGATGGAGATGGTGCTGGGGGTGGGGGTGATGTAGACGGTGGTGTAGGTTCTCCATATTATCCTGTCTTTCTTCCCATGGACCAAGATTTTAAAGCCAAGTATATGTGGCATCACAGGAACCTGGCTAAACGAGGGAAATCCATTCAGGAACTGAATTTTATGAATTTGTAGGACCGCTGAACTGCCTACCACCGGTTCAAATTTGAATCACCGATTCAAATCCTTCTTGAAGGTTTAACCTATAAAATCGGTAGTTCAAATTAGAACCGGCAATAGATAGTTCAGCAATGTAGCTCAAATTCATTATGTTTGGTCCCAGGAACGGGTTTATGTATTCCTGGAGCACCCTGGCGGATGGATGTGTTTTATTTATCATATGTCGGTGTAAGTAATAAGTTAACAATAAACATTTCACTTTTTTGTTGTAAAAAGCTCATGTTGAATGAATTCACTTATTCGGTAGCACTAATAGTATTCACACAATGAATTTAAAGAATTTGAGACGCGGCTCAAACATGGTTGGTTCTACTTGAAATTATATTAAGTTTTTCAAGATTTGAGCTGGCGCTCAAGTGGAACCGGTTTTTGGCGGATCAACCATTTCTTTTAATTCTTTAAATTCAGCCTCAGTACAAGTATTTACCAGTAGTACTGTCGGTCTCTTGTGGAATCATACTATATATACATTTACTTGTACCAGCCGATCCAGTTTACCTAGGCTGTAGTGGACCTAGCACGTTTAATGTACAATACTTAGACTGCCTGGGTTTATGTGACGGACGCACATTTAGGACGCACAATGGGTGACATACATACATCTATATCAGCCTTTGTAATATTATAAGATTTAAAGTACACAAAAAAAGCAAATATTTGTAATGGTGTGTTGAAAAAAAGTGAAGAGTTTGGAAGATCTCTTGATCCTAACAACATTAACTTATCACCTTAAGATATTCATTGCAATAAAAAGTGTCAAAATAAATTAAAAACATCATGGTAATCTTATCATAGATTAAATTCAATAAATAGTAGAATTTGTTTGAACCGTCGCACAAGAGACCTGGTTGAACTGGTGATTTTTAATCCTGGCTTTATAAGAAATATTTTAACCTTAATATATATTAATTTAAAATGTGTAGGAATACTTTGTATAATAAACATAACTTATAATATCAGTATTCGGTGGGAGCTATCAAATTGTGGAATGGGAAGCAATGTGCTCGGACCAACGAGGTTATAGTGTATAGAGTGATGATGTCATAGAGAATAGAATATATATTAGAGGGGAATTTACTAGAAAAAAGTGTAAAACGGCCATTTTGTTGTACTGTTTCCATACTGCAGGTATACTTCACATATTTATGCCATATAACCTTTTGGGCCCTGGAATATCATTTTATAGAAAATCTAAAATTAATATTAAAAGAAAACCTAATTATGAAATAGGCTGGTTTATAATTGACCAATGATCATTTCACATAGACTCTATGCATTTCACTTTACAAACGATGATTTTTCGTTATAACTATAAATCAAATGATGTTTTTTATTCACCTAATTCATTGTAAAGTTTATTTAACAGTTTAAAAAATTCTAACTTGAAATGGATAGTCTAGGGAACATACTGTATTAATGTACTCTACTGCACATAATTTGTGAACATTTACATGATTTGTACACTTTGAACTCCCTTTCAGGCTGAAAGGGACCGAAAAAATTCATACCGAGAGATTCACTAAATTCCCCTCTATTATATATTCTATTCTCTTTGGATGATGTACACTAATCCTTTACTAATTTTGTAGGTCATAAACTAGACCGAGAGCGTACTGCATATTTGTTTATTATAAGTTTATTCCGGCCTATCCTATAATATATCATGCAATATTAGTAAAAAGTCATAAGTGCAGTACAGTACAGCTAACTGTGCACACAGGTAGAGAACTATCATCCCCCCTGACTTAGGCAAGTTAATTTTCAATCTATAAAACTATTTGCTTTAAAACAACATCAAATACACATTAGATTGCTTAAATGTCGTCTTCCTATTCCACAATTTTATAGGTTTCACAAACCTCTTTAGCATATTATTACTTATTAATACGTACCTATACTAGTTAGAGATTAATGGATAAACTTATATACAAACTAAGATATAAGAGATATGTAATCTACAGAGGGAATAGAAATCTACCAGGAAGATACTAAGTTATAGAAAAGGTCGTAAGCTGTAAAAAGAGTAGTAAGCTATAGAGAAGGTAGTAAGCTTTAGATCGTATTAATAAAATTTAAAAAAATTCTATTTTTGAAAATCTATTTTTTCTATTTTATTCTTTTAGATTCATGCTTGTTCTCGTTTGCCTGATATTCAGTGTTCTCTCAACAATAGATGAATACGCGGGCTTTGCTAATGAAACCCTGTTTTGGATGGTAAGAAAGGAAACCCTGTTTTGAATGGTAAGAAAGGAAACCCTG